>NW_027182818.1:272500-480000 GCF_041146395.1 Eulemur rufifrons
GGTTTAGGGTTGAAAATTAGGATTAGGGTTAGGATTAAAGGTTAGCGTGAGAGTTAACGCTTAGGGTTAAGGTTAAGTGTTAAGGTTTAGGGTTAGGGTTAGGGTTGGTCTTAGGTTTAGAGTTATGTGCTATGGTTTGTGTTAGAGGTTAGGGTTAGGTTTACTGGTCACGGTTAGGGTTACGTTTAGGGGTTAGCATTAGGGTTAGGGTTAGGGTTAGGATTAAGGGATAGGATTAGGGTTAAGTGTTGGGCTTAGGGTTAGGGTTTAGTGTTAGGGTTATCATTAAGGATTAGGGTTAGGGTCAGGGTTAAATGCTTGGGTGCGGGTAATGGTTAGGGTCAGGGTTTAGGTTCACGGATAGGGTTAGTGTTAAGGGTTACGGGTAGGTTTAGGGTTCAGGGTTAGTGTTAGCATTAGGGCTTAAGGTTAGGATTATGCGGTAGGTTAGATTTAGGGTTAGATCTAGGCGTTAGGGTAAGGGCTAGCGTTAGGGTTAAGAGATAGAGTTAGGTTTAATGCTTAGGATTAGGGTTAGGGTTTGGGGTTAAAGTAAGTGTTAGGGGTTAGGTTTAAGGATCCAAGGTTAGGGTTATTTTTAGCTGTAGTGTTAGGGTTAGGGATAAGGGATCCCATTAGCATTAAGGGTCTTCCTTACTGTAGGCTTAAGGGTTAGGCTTAGAGTTAAAGGTTAATGTTAGGGTCAGTGTTAAGATTTAGGGTGAGGGTTAACGGTTAGGGTAAAGGTTAAGCGTTAGGGTTCGGGATTAGTGATTAGGGTTTTTGGTTAGTGTTAGGGTTAGGGTTAGGAGTTAGTGTTTTATGAAGGGGTATGGTTAGAATTAGGATTGGGGTTAGAGTTAGGGTCAGGTATAGGGGTTAGGTTTAGGGGTTAGTTTTAGGGTAAAAGGATAGGATTAGGGTTACGGGTTGGGCTTAGGTTTAGGGTTAAAGTTTACTGCTAGGGTTAGGGATAGGGTTCAGAGTTAGCTTTAGCGGTTCTGGTTAGGGTTAGGTGTTAGGTTAGTGTCAGGGTTAGGTCCAGTCGTGAGGGTAAGGTTTAGGGTTAGCTTTTTTTTTTTTTTTTTTTTCAGACAGAGTCTCAATCTGTTGCCCAGGCTAGAGTGAGTGCCGTGGCATCAGCCTAGATCACAGCAACCTCAAACTCCTGAGCTAAAGGGATCCTCCTGTCTCAGCCTCCTGAGTAGCTGGGACTACAGGCATGCGCCACCATGCCCGGCTAATTTATTCTATATATATTTTTAGCTGTCCATATAATTTCTTTCTATTTTTAGTAGAGATGGGGTCTCGCTCTTGCTCAGGCTGGTCTCGAACTTCTGAGCTCAAACGATCCGCCCACCTCGGCCTCCCAGAGTGCTAGGATTACAGGCGTGAGCCACCGCGCCCGGCCTAGGGTTAGCTTTAAGAGCTGGGGTTAGGTTTAATGGCTAGGATTAGGATTAGGGTTAAGAGTTAGGGTAAGGCTTAGGGGTTAGGGTGAAGGGTTAGGGTCAAGGGTTAGGGTTTTTGTTAGGCATAGCGTTGGGGTTAGAAGTAAGGGTAACTGTCAGTGTTAGGGTTGTAGGTAGGGTTACAGTTAGGGTTAGCGGTTTAGAATTAGGGTTAGGGATTAGGTGTCACAGTGATGACTAGGAGATAGGGTTAGAATTATGGGATAGGGGTTGTTCTCAGGAAATGGGTTATGCATTAACGTTAGGAGAAGAGGTTAAAGTTAGGCGCACGGTGAGGTTTACGTGTTAAGGGGAGAAATAGGAACAGGGTTGGGTGTTATGTTCAGGGTTAGGGTTATCTGTTAAAGGTATTGTTTATGCTTAGCGCACAGGCCCTGTCTGCATTAGGCGGGCGGGGGGAGTTTAGGGGGCTGGGATTGTACCCGGGAACCCACTCTATCATACTCTGGGTATGGGCCCGTGGGTTTCATGCCGGACACAGTGCTAGAGCCTCCTTTCACGCATGGCATGGGAGGATTGCAGGCTTTCTAAACTCTAAGAAAGCAAGAAGTCTGAGAATTAGATTTAGGGTTAGGATTATGGTTAGGGTGAAGGATGAAGTTTAGTGTTACGGTGAGGGCTTAGGGTTAGGGATTAGGGTTAGGGTTAGAGGTTACTGTTAGGTTTAACTGTTACACTTTGGTTTCGGGTTGAGGTTTACGGTTAGCGTTAAGATGAGGGGTTAGGGTTTGGTACAGGGTTAGGGTTAAGTGTTAGGTTTAGGGTTGAAGATTAGGATTAGGGTTAGGATTAAAGGTTAGCGTGAGAGTTAACGCTTAGGGTTAAGGTTAAGGGTTAGGGTTTAGGGTTCGGTTTAGGGTTAGGGTTAGTTTTAGGGTTAGAGTTATGTGCTATGGTTTGTGTTAGAGGTTAGGTTTACTGGTCACGGTTAGGGTTACGTTTAGGGGGTAGCATTAGGGTTACGTATAGGGTTAAGGGATAGGATTAGGTTTAATTGTTGGGCTTAGGGTTAGGGTTTAGTGTTACGGGTATCATTAAGGATTAGGGGTAGGGTTAAATGCTTGGGTGCGGGTAATGGTTAGGGTCAGGGTTAAGGTTCATGGATAGGGTTAGTGTTAAGGGTTACGGGTAGGTTTAGGGTTCAGGGTTAGAGTTAGCATTAGGGCTTAAGGTTAGGATTAGGCGGTAGGTTAGATTTAGGGTTAGATCTAGGCGTTAGGGTAAGTGCTAGGGTTAGGGGTAAGAGATAGGGTTAGGTTTAATGCTTAGGATTAGGGTTAGGGTTTGGGGTTAAAGTAAGTGTTAGTGGTTAGGTTTAAGGATCAAAGGTTAGGGTTATTTTTAGCTGTAGTGTTAGGGTTAGGGATAAGGGATACCATTAGCATTAAGGGTCTTCCTTACTGTAGCGTTAAGGGCTAGGCTTAGAGTTAAAGGTGAAGGTTAGGGTCAGTGTTAAGAATTAGGGTGAGGGTTAACGGTTAGGGTAAAGGTTAAGCGTTAGGGTTAGGGATTAGTGATTAGGGTTTTTGGTTAGTGTTAGGGTTAGGGGTTAGGAGTTAGTGTTTTATGAAGGGGTATGGTTAGAATTAGGATTGGGGTTAGAGTTAGGGTTAGGTATAGGGGTTAGGTTTAAGGGTTAGTTTTAGGGTAAAAGGATAGGATTAGGGTTATGGGTTGGCCTTAGGTTTAGGGTTAAAGTTTACTGCTAGGGTTAGGGATAGGGTTCAGGGTTAGCTTTAGGCGTTCTGGTTAGGGTTAGGTGTTAGGTTAGTGTCAGGGTTAGGTCTAGTCGTGAGGGTAAGGTTTAGGGTTAGCTTAAGAGCCAGGGTTAGGTTTAATGGTTAGGATTAGCATTACGGTTAAGGGTTCGGGTAATGCGTAGGGGTTAGGGTTTGGGTGAAGGGTTAGGGTTTTTGTTAGGCATAGCGTTGGGGTTAGAACTAAGGGTTCCTGTCAGTGTTAGGGTTGTAGGCAGCGTTACAGTTAGGCTTAGCGGTTGAGAATTGGGGTTAGGGATTAGGTGTTACACTTATGACTAGGAGATAGGGTTAGAATTATTGGATACGGGATGTTCTCAGGGAATGGTTTATGTATTAACGTTACGATAAGAGGTTAAAATTAGGCTCACGGTGAGGTTTACGTGTTAAGGGGAGAAATAGGAACAGGGTTAGGTGCTATGTTCAGGGTTAGGGTTATCTGTTAAAGTTATTGTTTATGCTTAGCGCACGGGCCCTGTCTGCATGAAGCTGGGGGGAGGTTAGGGGGCTGGCATTGTCACCGGGAACCCGCTGTATCGAACTCTGGGTATGGGCCCGTGGTTTTCATGCAGGACACAGTGGTAGAGCCTCCTTTCACGCATGGCATGGGAGGATTGCAGGCTTTCTAAACTCTAAGAAAGCAAGAAGTCTGAGAATTAGATTTAGGGTTAGGATTATGGTTAGGGTTCAGGATGAAGTGTAGTGTTATGGTGACGGGATAGGGTTACAGATTAGGGTTACGGTTTAAGGTTACTCTTAGGTTTAACAGTTACAGTTCGTTTTAGTGTTGAGGTTTGCAGATAGGGTTAAGATGAGGGGTTAGGGTTTGGTACATGGTTAGGGTTGTGTTAGGTTTAGGGTTGAAGATTAGGATTAGGGTTGGGATTAAAGGTTAGCATGAGAGTTAACGGTTAAGGTTAAGGTTAAGGGTTAGAGTTAGGGTTTAGTTTCAGGGTTAAGCGTTAAGGTTAGTTTTAGTGTTAGAGTTATGTGTTAGGGTTTGTGTTAGAGGTTAGGGTTAGGTTTACTGTTCACGGTTATGGTTACCTCTAGGGGTTAGCATTAGGGTTAGGGATTAGGTTTAGGGTAAGTGTTTAGAGTTAGTGTTGGGCTTTAGGCTCGGGGCTCAGGTTCAGGGTCAGGGGTTAGGGTTGGTGGTAGGGCTTAGCTTTAGTGGTCAGTTTAAGGGCACAGGACCTGGTTAATCTACGGTGAGAGGTGTGTTGTCGGAGTCACCACGAAAGTACAACATCATTCCCTGGGCCTTGGTAGAGGACCTACATGCAGGACTCAGGCGGAGCCTCATCTCACACATGGCATGGCTGTATTGTAGGCTTGCTTCACTCTGGAAATGGAATTAATGTGAGAATTAGGGATAGGTTTGGGGTCAGGGGTTTCGAGTTAGGGATTAGGTTTCGAGTCAGGGTCAGGTGCTAGGGATTAGTGGTTAGGGTTAGAGTTAGTGTTAGGGGTTAGGTGTTAAGTCTGGGTTCGGGGGCCAGGATTAGGTTTAGGGTTGGGGTTAGCGTTAGGGTTAGGTGTTAGGGTTAAAGTTTAGGCTTAGAGTCAGGGTTAAGTGTTAGGGTGAGGCTTTACATTTAGGGTTAAGGTTAGGGGGTTATGGATAGGGTTAGGGTTAAGGGTTAGTTTTATAGTTCAGGTTTAAGGTTAGGATCAGGGGTTAGGGTTAGTGTTAACTGTAGGTCAGTGTTGGGGTTAGATCTCTAGGCATTACGGTATAGGTTAGGGGTAGAGTTAAGTAGGGTTATGTTAAATGGTTAGGATTGGGATTAGCGTGAAGGGTTAGGGTTAAGGTTTAGGGGTTATGACTAAGTATCAATGGTTAGGGTTACTTTTAGGTGTAGGGTTAGGGTAAGTGTTTAGGGTTAGTGTTAGTGTTTTGGTAGGATTAATGTTAGGGTTGGCGTTTCAGAATTAGGGATTAGGTGTTACGGTTATGGCTAGGAGTTAGGGTTAGAATTACGCTATAGGGCTTGTTCTCAGGGTGTCATGCATTATCGTTAATATAAGGGGTTAAAGTTAGGGTTACGGTGAGGTTTACGTGTTAAGGTGGACAGTAGGATCAGGGTCAGGTGTTATGTTTCGGGTTAGGGTTATGGGTGAGGGGTAGGGTTTGTGCTTAGGGCACAGGCCCTGTATGCACTAGGAGGCGAAGTTAGGGGTCTGTGATGGTCGCTGGGAACCCACTCTATCGTACGCAGTGTATGGGCCTCTGGGTTTCATGCAGGACACTGTGGCAGAGCGGGCTTTCATGCATGGCTTAGTAGGATTGTAGGCTTTCAAAACTCTGAGAAAGCAAGAAGTCTGAGAGTTAGATTTAGAGTTAGTATTATGGTACGGTTTAGGGATGAGGATTAGTGATAGGGTGAGGGCTTAGGGTTAGGGTTAGGGTTGTTGGTAGGGTGAAGGTTAGGGTTGGCATTTTAGAATTAAGGATGAGGTGTTACGGTTATGGCTAGGGGTTAGGATTAGAATTATGGGATAGGGCTCCTTCTCAGTGTGTTATGCATTAACGTTAAGATAAGGGGATAAGTTAGGGTTACGGGGAGGTTTATGTTTTAAGGTGAGCAATAGGATCAGGGTCAGGTGCTATGTTCAGGGTGAGGGTTATCTGTTAGGGGTAGTGTTTATATTTAGCGTACAGGCTCTGTCTGCACTGGGCGGGGGGCTGGGGTTACGGGGATGGGATTTCCCCGGGAACCCACTCTATCATACGCTAGGTATGGGCTCCTGGTTTCATGCAAGAGAGAGCTGCAGAGCCCCCTTTTACTCATGGCATGGGAGGATTTTAGGCTTTCTAAACTCTAAGAAAGCAAGAAGTCCGAGAATTAGATTTAGGGGTAGGATTATGATAATGTTTAGGGTTAGGGTTAGTGTTAAGGTGGGGTCTTAGGGTTAGGGGTTAGCGTTAGAGGTTAGTGTTAGGTTTAACAGTTACAGTTAGGTTTATGGTTAAGTTTGAGGGTTAGGTTTAAGGTTTGGGTTTAGCGTTTGACACAGGGTTAGGCTTCAGTGTCAGCTTTATGGTTAAAGATTAGGATTAGGGTTAGTGTGAGGGTTAATGGTAAGGGTCAAGATTAAGGGTTAGGGTTGGGGTTAGGGTTAGGTTTAGGGCTAGGGGTTAGGGTTAGGCTTAGGGTTAAGGGATAGGATTAGGGTTAAGTGTTGGGCTTATGGTTAGGGTTAAAGTTTAGTGTTAGGGTTAATGTTTAGTGTTATGGTCCAGTTTAAGTGTTAGGGTGAGGGTTAACAGTTAGGATTAGGCTTAGGGGTTAGGGATATAGTGAAGGATCAGTGTTAGGGTTAGGTTTAGGGTTCAGGGTTAGGGTTAGCTTTAGGGGTTATGGTTAGTGTTAGGTGTTAGGTTAGTGTCAGGGTTAGGTCTAGTCGTGAGGGTAAGGTTTAGGGTTAGCTTTAAGAGCTAGGGTTAGGTTTAATGGTTAGGATTAGGATTACGGTTAAGGGTTAGGGTAATGCGTAGGGATTAGGGTGACGGTGAAGTGTTAGGGCTTTTGTTAGGCATAGCGTTGGGGTTAGAACTAAGGGTTCCTGTCAGTGTTAGGGTTGTAGGCAGCGTTACGGTTAGGCTTAGCGGTTGAGAATTAGGGTTAGGGATTAGGTGTTACAGTTATGACTAGGAGATAGGGTTAGAATTATGGGATAGGGGTTGTTCTCAGGAAATGGGTTATGCATTAACGTTAGGATAAGAGGTTAAAGTTAGGCTCACGGTGAGGTTTACGTGTTAAGGGGAGAAATAGGAACAGGGTTAGGTGCTATGTTCAGGGTTAGGGTTATCTGTTAAAGGTATTGTTTATGCTTAGCGCACGGGCCCTGTCTACATTAAGCTGGGGCGAGGTTAGGGGGCTGGGATTGTCACCGGGAACCCACTGTATCAGACTCTGGGTATGGGCCCGTGGTTTTCATGCAGGACACAGTGGTAGAGCCTCCTTTCCCACATGGCATGGGAGGATTGCAGGCTTTCTAAACTCTAAGAAAGCAAGAAGTCTGAGAATTAGATTTAGGGTTAGGATTATGGTTAGGGTTCAGGATGAAGTGTAGTGTTATGGTGAGGGGATAGGGTTACAGATTAGGGTTACGGTTTAAGGTTACTCTTAGGTTTAACGGTTACAGTTCGTTTTAGGGTTGAGGTTTGTGGATAGCGTTAAGATGAGGGGTTAGGGTTTGGTACAGGGTTAGGGTTGTGTTAGGTTTAGGGTTGAAGATTAGGATTAGGGTTAGGATTAAAGGTTAGCATGAGAGTTAACGGTTAAGGTTAAGGTTAAGGGATAGGGTTAGGGTTTAGGTTCAGGGTTAAGGGTTAGGGTTAGTTTTAGGGTTAGAGTTATGTGTTAGGATTTGTGTTAGAGGTTAGGGTTAGGTTTACTGTTCACGGTTAGGGTTACGTTTAGGGTTTAGCATTAGGGATAGGGATTAGGTTTAGGGTAAGTGTTTGGAGTTAGTGTTGGGCTTTAGGCTCGGGGCTTAGGTTCAGGGTCAGGGGTTAGGGTTGGTGGTAGGGCTTAGATTTAGCGGTCAGTTTAAGGGCACTGGACCTGGTTAATCTACGGTGACAGGGGTGTGGTCTGAGTCACCACGAAAGCACAACATCATTCCCTGGGCCTTGGGACAAAACCTACATGCAGGACTCAGGCGGAGCCTCATCTCACACATGGCATGGCTGTATTGTAGGCTTGCTTCACTCTGGGAATGGAAGTAGTGTGAGAATTAGGGTTAGGTTTGGGTTTAGGGGTTTCGAGTTAGGGGTTAGGTTTCGAGTCAGGGTCAGGTGCTAGGGATTAGTGGTTAGGGTTAGAGTTTGTGTTAGGGCTTAGGTGTTAAGTCTGGGTTAGGGGGCCAGGGTTAGGTTTAGGGTTGTGGTTAGCGTTAGGGTTAGGGGTTAGGGTTAAGGGATAGGGTTAGAGTCAGGGTTAATGTTAGAGTGAGGCTTAACAGTTATGGTTAGGGTTAGGGGGTTAGGGATAGGGTTAGGGTTAAGGGTTCGGTTTATGGTTCAGCTTTAAGTTTAGGATTCGGGGTTAGGATTAGTGTTAACTGTAGGTCAGTGTTGGGGTTAGATATCTAGGCATTAGGGTAGAGGTTAGCGGTAGCGTTAAGTAGGGTTATGTTTAATGGTTAGGATTGGGATTAGCGTGAAGGGTTAGGGTTAAGGTTTAGGGGTTATGACTAAGGATCAATGGTTAGGGTTATTTTTAGGCATAGGTTTAGGGTAAGGGTTTAGGGTTAGGGTTAGGGTTGTTGGTAGGGTGAAGGTAGGGTTGGCATTTTAGAATTAGGGATGAGGTGTTAGGGTTATGGCTGGGGATTAGATTTAGAATTATGGGATAGGGCTTCTTCTCAGGGTGTTATACATTAATGTTAAGATAAGGGGATAAGTTAGGGTTTCGGAGAGGTTTATGTTTTAAGGTGAGCAATAGGTTCAGGGTCAGGTTTTATATTGAGGGTGAGGGTTATCTGTTAGGGATAGTGTTTATACTTAGCGTACGGTCCCTGTCTGCACTGGGTGGGGGGCGGTGGTTAGAGGGATGGGATTGTCCCCGGGAACGCACTCTATCATACGCTGGGTATGGGCTCCTGGGTTTCATGCAGGACACAGTGGAAGAGCCCCCTTTTACTCATGGCATGGGAGGATTGTAGGCTTTCTTAACTCTGAGAAAGCAAGAAGTCTGAGAATTAGATTTAGGGGTAGGATTATGGTAATGTTTAGAGAGGAAGATTAGTGTTAGGGTGGCCTCTGAGGGTTAGGGGTTAGCGTTAAAGGTTAGTGTTATATTTAATAGTTACAGTTACGTTTACGGTTAAGTTTCAGGGTTAGGGTTAAGGTTTGGTTTTAGCGTTTGGCACAGGGTTAGGCTTCAGTGTTAGGTTTATGGTTAAAGATTAGGATTAGGGTTAGGGTTAAGGGTTAGTGTGAGGGTTAATGGTAAGGGTCAAGATTAAGTGTTACGGTTGGGGTTAGGGTTAGGAATAAGGCTTCGTGTAACGTTTAGGGTTAGAGTTAAGTGTTATGGTTATGGCTAGAGGTTAGGGTTAGGTTTAGGGTTCATGGTTAGGGTTACATTTAGGGGTTCGGGTTACGGGTTAAGTTTAGGGTGAGTGTTTAGTGTTACTGTTGGGCGTTAGGATAAGGGCCGAGGTTTAGGGTTAGGATTTAGGTTTAGTGTTAGGGCTTAGATTTAGTGGTTAGTTTAAGGGCACATGCTCTGTTTAATCTATGGTGGGAAGGGTGCAGACTGGGTCGCCTCAACACCACACCATCGTACCTGGGCCTCGGGCCCAGACCTACATGCAGGACTCAGGCAGAGCCTCTTCTCATTTGTGGCATGGCTCTATTGTAGGCTTGGTCAACTCTGAGAACGGAGGAAGTGTGAGAATTAGGGTTATGGTTAGGGTTATGTGTTTAGGGTTAGAGGTTAGGGTTTGAGTGAAGTTTAGCTGTTAGGAATTAGAAGTTAGGATTAGTGTGTCAGGGGTTAGGTGTTAGGTTTTTGTAAGGGGCTAGCGTTAGATTTAGGGTTAGGGTTAATGTTCGGGCGGGTTAGGGGTCAGCCTTAGGGTTAGGCTTACGAGATAGGATTAAGGTAAAGGGTGAAGGCTTAAGATTAGCAGTAAGGGTTAAGGTTAGGGTTAAGGGTTAGGGTTTCGGTCCAAGTTAAGGGTGAGAGTGAGGGTTAACAGTTGCGATTAGGGTAATGGTTTAGGGATAGTAATAGGTTTAAGGGATAGGGTTAGGGTTAGGTTTAGGGTTCGGGGTTAGGGTTAGCATTAGCGGTTAGAGTTAGGGTTAGGGGTTAGGGTTACAGTTAGGGTTAGGTCTAGGCATTATGGTAATGGTTCGTGTTAGGGTTAAGAATTAGGGTTAGGTTTAATTGTTAGGATTATGATCAGTGTAATGGTTAGGGTTAGGGTTAGCGGTTAGAGTTAGGGTTAGTGTTAGGGTTGTTTGTAGGGTGAAGGTAATGTTTAACAGTTGAGAATTAAGGTTAGGGATTAGGTGTTACGGTTATGCTAGGAGTTAGGCTTAGAATTAAGGGATAGGGTTTGTTCTTAGGGTAAGTGTTATTCAATAACATTAGGATAGGGGGTTAAAGTTAGGGTTACAGTGAGGTTTACGTGTTAAGGTGAACAATAACATCAGGGTTAGGTGTTATGTTCAGGGTTAGGGTTATGGGTGAGGTGCAGGGTTTTTGCTTAGGGCATAGGCCCTGTCAGCACTAGCAGGGGGAGTTAGGGGGCCGTGATTGTCCCCAGGAACCCACTCTATTGTACACAGAGTATGGGCTCCTGGGTTTCATGCAGGACACTGTGGTAGAGCCAGCTTTCACGCATGGCTTTGGAGAATTGTAGGCTTTTAAAACTCTGAGATAGCAAGAAGTCTGAGAATTAGATTTAGGGTTAGGATTATGGTTAGAGTTAGGAATGAAGATTAGTCAGGGAGAGGGCTTAGGGTTAGGGCTTAAGCTTCGAGTGAGGATTAGGGGTTAGGGAGTAGGTGTTGGGTTTAGTGATAGGGTTAGGGTTTAGGGGTTAGGGTTGGGTTAGGGGCTAGGGTTAGATTTATGGTGGGGTTATGGTTAGCATTAGGGGTTAGGGTTAGGGTTAAGGGATAGGATAAGGGTTAAGCGTTAAGGCTTAGGGTTAGCGTTATGTGTTAGGTTTAGTTTTAAGGGTTAGGGTTACAGTTCGAGTTAAGGGTTAGTATGGGGTTAACGGTTAGGGCTAGGCTTATGGCTTAAGGATAGAGTTAGGTTTAAGGCTTAGGATTAGGGTTCAGTGTTAGGGTTAGCATTAGGGATTAGGGTTAGGGTTAGGGGTTACGTTTACTCTTAGGGTTAGGTCTAGGCGTTAGGGTACGTGGTAGTGTTAGGCTTAAGAGTTAGGGTTAGGTTTAATTGTTAGGATTAGGATCAAGGTTAAGGGTTAGGGTTAAGGTTAGGGGTTAGGGTTAAGTGTCAAGTGTTACGGTTATTTTTAGGTGTACGGTTAGGGTTAGCGGTTAGGGTTAGGGTTAGTGTTAGGGTTGTTTGTAGGGGTAAGGTAATGTTTAGCAGTTTTGAATTAGCCTTAGGGATTAGGTGTTATAATTGTGGCTAGGAGTTAGGGTTAGAATTAAGGGATAGGGGTTGTTCTTAGGGTAAGTCTTATGCATTAACGTTAGGATAACGGGTTCAAGTTAGAGTTATGGTGAGGTTGATGTGTTAAGGTGAGCAATAGTATCAGGGTGAGCTGTGATGTTCAGGGTTAGGGTTATGGGTGAGGGGTAGTGTTTATGCTTATATCACGAGCCCTCTCTGCTCTAGGAGGGGGCTTAGGGGGCTGGGATAGATGCCAGAAGCCACTCTATCATATGCTGGGTATGGGCCCCCTGATTTCATGCCGGACACAGTGGCCGAGTCTCCTTCTACACATGGCATGGGAGGATTGTAGGCTTTGTAAACTCTGAGAAAGCAAGAAGTCTGAGAATTAAATTTAGGGCTAGGATTAGGGTTAGGGTTAGCAATATAGGTTACTGTTATGGTGAGGGCTTAGGGTTAGGGGTTTCGGTTAGGGTCAGGGTTAAAGGTTAGTGTTAGGTTTAACAGTTACATTTAGGTTTAGGGTTAAGCTTTAAGGTTTACGGTTAGGGTTAAGATTAGGGGTTAGGTTTTGGTACAGGGTAAGGGTTAAGTGCTAGGTTTAGGGTTAAAGATTAGGATTAGGGTTAGGGTTAAGGTTTAGTGTGAGGGTTAACAGTTAGGGTTAAGGTTAAGTGTTAGGGTTATTGGTTAGGGTTAGGGTTAAGTGTTCATGTTAGGTTTAGGGTTAGAGTTAAGTGTTATGGTTAGGGTTAGGGGTTTGGGTTAGGTTTAGGGTTCATGGTTAAGGTTACATTTAGGGGTTAGGTTTAGGGTAAGCGTTTAGTGTTAGTGTTGGGCATTAGGGTCAGGGCTTAGGTTTAGGGTTAGGGGTTAGGGTCAGTGTTTGGGCTTTGATTTAGCGGTTAGTTTAAGGGTACAGGACCTGTGTAATCTATGGTGAGAAGGGTGCAGAATGTTTCCATGCGACACCACACCATCGGATTCTGGGCCTTTGGCCCAGACCTACTTGCAGGACTCATGCAGAAACTCTACTCACGCATTGCATGGTTGTATTTTAAGCTTGGTTAACTCTGAGAATGGAAGTAGTGTGAGAAATAGGGTTATGGTTAGGGTTAAGGGTTTGGTGTTAGGGGTTAGGGTTCAAGTGAGGTTTAGTGGTTAGGGACTAGGATTTACGGTTAGTGTTAGGGTTAGGGGTTAGGGGTTAGTTTTGCGTTAGGGGCTAGGGTTAGATTTATGGTTGGGGTTAGTGTTAGGGTTAGGATTAGGCATCAGGGTTAGTGTTAGGGTTAAAGGATAGGATTGGGGTTAAGTGTTAAGGCTTAGGGTTTGTGTTAAGTGTTAGGGTTGGGGTTTAGGCTTAGGGTTACGGTTCGAGTTAAGCTCTAGGGTGAGGGTTAAAGATTAGGCTTAGGATTATTCGTTAGGGATAGAGTTATGTTTAAGGGTTAGGGATAGGGTTAGGTTTAGGGTTCAGTGTTATGGTTAGCATTAGAGGTTAGGGTTAGGGGTTAGGCGTAGTGATGTATTAAGGGCTATGGTTAGAATTAGGATTGGGGTTAGTGTTAGGTTTAGGGTTAGGGGTTAGGTTTAGGGTTAAGGGATAGGATTATGGTTAAGGGTTGGGCGTAGGTTTAGGGTTAAAATTTAGTGTTAGGGTTAAGATTTAGTGTTAGGGTCCGGTTTAAGGGTTAGGGTGAGGGTTAACGGTTAGGGTTAGGGTTAGGGGTTAGGGATATAGTTAGTATTAAGTGTTAGGGTTAGGTTTAGGGTTCAGGGTTAGGGTTAGCTTTAGGGGTTATGATTAGGGTTAGGTGTTAGTTTAGTGTTAGTGTTAGGTCTAGGCGTCAGGGTAAGGTTTAGGGTTAGGGTTAAGAGCTAAGTTTGGGTTTAGTGGTTAGGATTAGGATTAGGGTTAGGAGTTAGGGTAAAGAGTCAAGGGTTAGCATTATTTTTAGCCATAGCTTTGGCGTTAGGAGTAAGGGTTAGGTTCAGTGTTAGGGTAACAGTAGGTTACCGTAACAGTAACTACGTAGGGTAACAGTTAGTGTTAGTGGTTTAGAATTAGGGTTAGGGATTAGTTGTTACGGTTATGACTAGGAGATAGGGTTAGAATTATGGGATAGGGGTTATTCTCAGGGTAAGTGTTATGCATTAACATTAGGATAAGAGGTTAAAGTTCAGGTTACAGTGAGGTTTACATTCTAAGGTGAGCAATAGAATCAGGGTTAAACGTTATTTTCAGGGTTAGAGTTTTGGGTGAGGTGTAGAGTTTATGCTTAGGACACCGGCCTTGTCTGCATTAGGCGGGGGGCGGGAGTTAGGGGGCTGGGATTGTCACCAGGAACCCACTCTATCGTACTCTGGTTATGGGCCCCAGCGGTTCATTCAGGACACAGTGGAAGAGCCTCCTTTCACGCATGGCATGGGAGGATTGTAGGCTTTCTAAACTCTAAGAAAGCAAGAAGACTGAGAATTAGATTTAGGGTTAGGGTTAGGGTTCGGGTTAAGGATCAAGGTTAGTGTTAGGGTGAAGGCTTAGAGTTAGGGGTTACGGGTAGCGTTACAGGTTACTCTTAGTTTTAACCATTACAGTTAGGTTCAGGGTTAAGGTTTACGGTTAGGTTTAAGGTTAGGGTTTAGGGTTTGGTACAGGATTAGGGTTAAATATTAGGTTTAGGGTTAAAGATTACGATTAAGGTTAGGTTTAAAGGTTAGTGTGAGGGTTAACAGTCAGGGTTAAAGTTAAGAGTTAGGGTTAGGGTTAGTGTTAGGATTAAGGGTTCATGTTAGGTTTAGGGTTAGAGTTAAGTGCTATGGTTAGCGCTCGAGATTAGGGTTAGGTTTAGGGTTCACAGTTAGGGTTATGTTTAGGGGTTAGCATTAGGGTTAGGGATTAGCTTTAGGGTAAGAGTTTAGAGTTAGTGTTGGGCTTTAGGCTCAGGGCTTAGGTTTAGGGTCAGAGGTTAGGGTTGATGTTAGGGCTTAGATTTAGCGGTTAGTTTAAGGGCACAGGACCTGTTTATTCTACAGTGAGAGGGGTTAGGGTTAGGGTTAGGGTTGGCGTAAGGGTTACGGTTAGATTTAACCTTGGGGTTAGTGTTAGGGTTAGGGGTTAACACCTACAGCCAGCCCTAACCCGATTTCTCACACTTCTTCCATTCTCAGAGTTAACCAAGCCTACAATACAGCCATGTCATGCGTGAGAAGAGGCTCCACCTGAGCCCTGTATGTAGGTCTTGGCCCAAGGCCCAGCGTATGGTGGTGTCGTGTCGCAGCGACCCTGTGCACCACTCTCACCATAGATTAAACAGGTCCTGTGCCCTTAAACTAACCGCTAAATCTCAGCCCGAACACTAATCCTAACCCCTAACCCGAAAAGTTATCCTTAACCCTAACTGTTAACACTCAAACTAACCCTTAACTCTAACCCTAGTCATGATCTTTAACCCTAACCCTAACACTTAACCCTAACCCTGTACCAAACCGTAACCCCTAAGCTTAACCCTAACCCTAACCCTAAACCCTAAGTCTAACTGTAACTGTTAAACCTAACAGTAACTTTTAACCCTAAAACTAACCCTATCCCCTTACCCGAAGCCCTCACCCTAAGATTAAACTTCATCCCTAACCATAACGATAATCCTAACCCTAAATCTAATTCTCAGACTTCTTACTTTCTTAGAGATTGGAAAGCTTACAATCCTCCTTTACCATGCGTGAAATCAGGCTCTGCCAGAGTGTCCTACAAGAAACCCATGGGCCCATACCCTGCATACGATACAGTGGGTTTCTGGTGACAATCGCATGCCCCTCAATCCCACTCCTAGGGCAGACAGGGCCCATACCCTAAGCAAAACCCTACCCCTCACTCATAATTCTAACCCTGATCCTATTGCTCACCTTAACACATAAACCTCACCGTAAACCTAACTTTAACCACTTATCCTAATGTTAATGCATAACACTTATGCTAAGAACAACCCCTATCACTTAATTCTAACCCTAACTCCTAGCCATAACAGTAACCCCTAATCCCTAACCCTAATTCTAACCACTAAACATTACCTTAACCCTACAAACAACCCTAATACTAACCCTAACCTTAAACGCTAACCCTAACCTTATCCCTAAACATAACCTTAAAAGTTTACCCTAAACCCTAACCCTATCCCCTAACCCTAAGCCTAACCCTTAATTCTGATCCTAATCCTAACAATTAAACCTAACCCTAACACTAACCCTTACCTTAATGCCTAGACCTAATCTTAGCAGTAAAACTACCTCTAACCCTAACCCTAGACCTTAAACCTAACACTATCCCTAACTTATAACCCTAACTGTTAACCCTCATCCTAACCCTTAACTCGGACCATAACCCTAACCCTTAACCCTAACCCATCCCTTAATGCTAACCCTAAGCCTTAACCCTTAACCCTAATCCTATCCCTTAACCCTAACCCTAACCCCTAACCCTAACCCTACCCCAACCCTAAATCTAACCCTAGTCCCTAACCCAACCCTAACCGTTAACCCCTAATGCTAACATTAACCCTAACCCCTAATCCCTAACCCCTAACCCTCACTCGAACACTAACCCCTAACCCCAAACACCTAACCCTAATCATAACCATAATTCTCACACTTCCTCCATTCTCAGAGTTAGCCAAGTCTACAATAAAACCATGCCATGCGTGAGAAGAGGCTCTGCCTGAGACCTACATGTAGGTCTGGGCCCAAGGCCTAGGGTACGATGGTGTGGTGTGGCGATGACCCATTCCGCACACTTCTCACCATAGATTACACAGGTCCTGTGCCCTTAAAATAACCTCTAAATCTAAGCCCTAATACTAACTCTAACACTAACCCCTAACCCTAAACTTAAGCCCTGACCCTAACGCCCAACACTAACATTAAACCCTTACCCTATTCCTAACCCATAACCCTACTGCCTAAACGTAACCCTAACAATGAACCCTACCCCTAACCCTAACCGCAAACCCTAAGCCCTCACCCTAACACTAATCTTCATCCCTAAACCGTGCCGTAATCCTAACCCGAAATCTACTTCTCAGAGTTTTGAAAGCCTACAATCCTACTAAGCCATGCATGAAAGCCCGCTCTACCACAGTGTCCTGCATGAAACCCAGAGGCCCATACACTGCGTACTAAAGAATGGGTTCCCAAGGATCATCACAGATCCCTAACTTCGCCTCCTAGTGCATACAGGGCCCGTGCCCTAAGGATAAACCCTACCCTTCACCCATAACCCTAACCCAGAACATAACAGCAACCCTGATCCTACTGCTCACCTTAACAGGTAAAGCTCACCGTAACCCTAACTTTAAGCCCTTATCTTAACGTTAATGCATGACACCCTGAGAACAAGACCTATACCGTAATTCTAACCCTAACTCCTAGCCATAACCATAACACCTAATCCCTAATTGTGAAACGCCAACCCTAACCTTAACCCTCCGAACAACACTAACAATAACCCTAAACCCTTACGCTAACCCTACACATAAAAATAACCCTAACCGTTGATCCTTAGTCATAACCCCTAACCTTAACCCTAACCCTTAACCTATTCCCAATCCTAACCATTAAACATAACCCTAACTCTTAACCCTAACCCTAACCTTTACCCTAATGCCTAGAGATCTAAACCCAACACTGACCTACAGTTAACACTAACGCTAACCCCCTAATGCTAACCTTAAACCTGAACCATAGCCTTGACCCTTAACCCTAAACCTATCCCTAACCCCCTAACCCTAACTGTTAACCCTGACCCTAACCCTTAACCCTGACCCTAACCCTAAACCTGAACCCTAACCCTAAGCCTAACCCTTAACCCTAACCCTATCCCTTAACCCTAACGCCTAATCCTAACGCTAACTCCAAACCTAAACCTTACCCTGGCCCCCTAACCAGACTTAACACATAACTCGTAACACTAACTCTAACCCTAATCACTAATCCCTACCACTTAACCCTGACTCGAAAACGAACCCCTAACTCGAAACCCCTAACCCCAACCCTAACCCTAATTCTCACACTACTTCCATTCCCAGAGTGAAGCAAGCCTACAATACAGCCATGCCATGTGTGAGATGAGGCTCCGCCTGAGTCCTGCATGTAGGTCTTGTCCCAGGGCCCAGGGAATGATGTTGTGCTTTCGTGGTGACTCCGACCGCACCCCTCTCACCGTAGATTAACCAGGTCCTGTGCCCTTAAACTGACCGCTAAATCTAAGCCCTACCACCAACCCTAACCCCTGACCCTGAACCTAAGCTGCGAGCCTAAAGCCCAACACTAACTCTAAACCCTTACCCTAAACCTAATCCCTAACCCTAATGCTAACCCCTAAACGTAACCCTAACCGTGACCAGTAAACCTAACCCTAACCTCTAACACAAACCATAACACATAACTCTAACCCTAAAACTAAACCTAACCCTTAACCCTAAACCTAAACCCTAACCCTAACTCTTAACCTTAACCCTAACCGTTAACTCTAACACTAACCTTTAATCCTAACCCTAATCCTAATATTCAACCCTAAACCTAACATTTAACCCTAACCCTGTACCTAACCCTAACCCTATACCAAAAACTAACCCCTCATATTAACCCTAACTGTAAACCTCAACCCTTAACTGAACTGTAACCATTAAACCTAAGAGTAACCTTTAACCCTAACCCTAATCCCTAACCCAAAGCCCTCACCCTAACACTAAACTTCATCCTTAACCCTAACCATAATCCTACCCCTAAATCTAATTCTCAGACTTCTTGCTTTCTTAGAGTTTAGGAAGCCTGCAATCCTCCCATGCCATGCGTGAAAGGAGGCTCTACCACTGTGTCCTGCATGAAACCCACGGGCCCATAACCAGAATACGATACAGTGGGATCCTGGTGACAATCCCAGCCCCCTAACCTCCCCCCGCCCTTTCCTAAGGCAGACAGGGCCCGTGCGCTAAGCATAAACAATACCTTTAACAGATAACCCTAACCCTGAACATAACACCCAACCCTGTTCCTATTTCTCCCCTTAACACGTAAAACTGACCGTGAGCCTAACTTTAACCTCTTATCCTAACGTTAATGCATAACCCATTCCCTGAGAACAACCCCTATCCCATAATTCTAACCCTATCTCCTAGTCAAAACTGTAACACCTAATCCCTAACCCTAATTCTAAACCGCTAACCCTAACCGTAACCCTGCCTACAACCCTAACACTGAAAGTAAACCTTACTTCTAATCCCAACGCTATGCCTAACAGAAACCCTTAACCCTTGACCCTAACCCCTAAGCCTTACCCTAACCCTTAAACCTAATCCTAATCTTAACCATTAAACCTAACCCTAGCTCTTAAAGCTAACCCTAAACCTTACCCTCACGACTAGACCCAACCCTGACAGTAACCTAACACCTAACCGTAACCCCTAAAGCTAACCCTAACCCTGAACCCTAAACCTAACCCTAACACTGAACCCTCACTATATCCCCAACCTCTAAGCCTAATCCTAACCGTTAACCCTCACCCTAACACTTACAGTGGACCATAACACTAAACATTAACCCTAATACTAAAATTTAACCCTAACCCTGAGCCCAACCCTTAACCCTAATCGTATCCTTTTACCCTAACCCTAACCCTAACACTAACCCCAATCCTAATTCTAACCATAACCTTTCATAAAACACTAACTCCTAACCCTAACACTTACCAAATACCCTAATCGCTAATGCCTATCACTAACGCTTAACCTTTACCGTAACCGTTAACACTCACCCTAACTCTTAACACTGACCCTAACCTTAACCTTTAATCTAAGCGTAACCCTTAACCCTAACAGTAAGGAAAACCCTTACGCCAATCTTATCCCTAATCCCTAACCTTAACACTACAGCTAAACATAACCCTAACCTTTGATACTTAAACCTTTTCCCTAACACTTACTTTTACCCCAAACCCTAACCCTAATCCTAAGCATTAAACCTAACCCTATCTCTTAATCCTTACTCTAACGCCTAGATCTAACCCTAAATGTAACCTACCACCTAATCCTAACCTTAAGCCCTAATGCTAATTCTAACTCTGAACCCTAAACCTACCCGTAACCCTTAACACTAACCCTATCCGTAAACCTTAACCCTGACCCTAACCATTACCCGCACCCAAACATTTAACCCTGACCCTAACCCTAATCCTTAATGATAACCCTAACACTAAACACTAACCCTAAGCCCAACACTTAACCCTAATCCTATCCCTTAACCCTAAGCCTAACCCTAACACCTATCCCTAAACCTAAGCCTAACCCCAACCTGAACCATTAATCTTGACCCTTACCATTAACCCTCACACTAACCCTAATCCTAATCTTTAACCATAAAGCTAACACTGAAGCCCACCCCTGTGCCAAACGCTAAACCCAAACCTTAACCCTAACCCTGAAACTTAACCGTAAACCTAACTGTAACTGTTAAACCTAACACTAACTTTTAACCCCAACCCCTAACCTAAGACCCCACCCTGACACTAATCTTCATCCCTAAACATTACGATAATCCTACCCCTAAATCTAATTCTCAGACTTCTTGCTTTCTCAGAGTTTAGAAAGCCTACAATCCTCCCATGCCATGAGTAAAAGGGGGCTCTGCCACTGTGTCCTGCATGAAACCCAGGAGCCCATAACCAGCGTACGATAGAGTGGGTTCTCGGCGACAATCCCATCCCCCTAACCCCCGCCCCCCGCCCAGTGCAGACAGAGCCCGTACGCTAAGTATAAACACTACCCCTAACAGATAACCCTCACCCTGAACATAATGCCTAGCCCTGATCCTATTGCTCAGCTTAAAACATAAACCTCTCCGTAACCCTAACTTAGCCCCTTAACTTAACGTGAATGCATAACACCTTGAGAAGAAGCTCTATCCTATAATTCTAATCCTAAACCATAGTTATAACCATAACACCTCATCACTAATTCTAAAACGTCAACCCTAACCTTCACCCTACCAACAACCCTAAACCTAACCCTAACCCCTAACCCTAAGCCCTCACCCTAACACTAATCTTCATCCCTAAACCGTGCCGTAATCCTAACCCAAAATCTAATTCTCAGACTCCTTGCTTTCTCAGAGTTTTGAAAGCCTACAATCCTACTAAGCCATGCATGAAAGCCGGCTCTGCCACAGTGTCCTGCATGAAACCCAGAGGCCCATAGACTGCGTACGATAGAGTGGGTTCCCAGCGACCATCACAGATCCCTAACTTCGCCTCCTAGTGCATACAGGGCCCGTGCCCTAAGGATAAACACTACCCCTCACCCATAAGCCTAACCCAGAACATAACACCTAACCCTGATCCTACTGCTCACCTTAACAGGTAAAGCTCACCGTAACCCTAACTTTAACCCCTTATCTTAAGGTAAATGCATGACACCCTAGAACAAGCCCTATACCGTAATTCTAACCCTAACTCCTAGCCATAACCATAACACCTAATCCCTAATTGTGAAACGCCAACCCTAACCTTAACGCTACGAACAACACTAACACTAACCCTAACCGCTTATGCTAAACCTATGCCCAAAAATAACACTAACCGTTGATCCTTAGTCATAACCCCTAACCTTAACCCTAACCCTTAACCCTAATCCCAATCCTAACCATTAAACATAACCCTAACAATTAACCCTAACCCTAACCTTTACCCTAATGCCTAGAGATCTAACCCCAACACTGACCTACAGGTAACACTAACGCTAACCCCCTAATGCTAACCTTAAACCTGAACAATACACCTGACCCTTAACCCTAAACCTATCCCTAATCCCGTAACCCTAACCCTAACTCTTCACCCTCACCCTAACCCTTAACCCTGATCCTAACCCTAAACCTGAACCCGAAACCTAAGCCTAATCCTTAACCCTAACCCTATCCCTTAACCCTAACCCCTAACCCTAACGCTAACTCCAAACCTAAAACTTACCATGGCCCCCTAAAGCAGACTTAACACTTAACCCGTAACACTAACTCTAACCCTAACCACTAATCCCTACCACCTAACCCTGAGTCAAAACCTAACCCCTAACTTGCAACCCCTAACCCCAACCCTAACCCTAATTCTCACACTACTTCCATTCCCAGAGTGAAGCAAGCCTACAATACAGCCATGCCATGTGTGAGATGAGGCTCCGCCTGAGTCCTGCATGTAGGTCTTGTCCCAGAGCCCAGGGAATGATGTTGTGCTTTGTGGTGACTCCGAACAGACCCCTCTCACCATAGATTAAACAGCTCCTGTGCCCTTAAACTGACCGCTAAATCTAAGCCCTACCACCAAATCTAACCCCTGACCCTGAACCTAAGCCCCGAGCCTAAAGACGAACACTAACTCTAAACCCTTACCCTAAACCTAATCCTTAACCCTAATGCTAACCCCTAAACGTAACCGTAACCCTGAACAGTAAACCAAACCCTAACCTCTAACACAAACCCTAACACATAACTCGAACCCTAAAACTAACCCTAACCCTTAACCCTAAACCTAAACCCTAACCCTAACTCTCTTTTTTTTTTTTTTTTTGTTGAGACAGAGTCTCACTTTGTTGCCCAGGCTAGAGTGAGTGCCGTGGCGTCAGCTTAGCTCACAGCAACCTCAGACTCCTCGGCTTAAGCGATCCTACTGCCTCAGCCTCCCGAGTAGCTGGGACTACAGGCACGCGCCACTATGCCCGGCTAATTTTTTCTATATAGATTTTTAGTTGTCCATATAATGTCGTTCTATTTTTAGTAGAGACGGGGTCTCGCTCAGGCTGGTATCGAACTCCTGACCTTGAGCAATCCACCCGCCTCGGCCTCCCAGAGTGCTAGGAATACAGGCGTGAGCCACCGCGCCCGGCCCCTAACCCTAACTCTTAACCTTAACCCTAACCGTTAACTCTCACGCTAACCTTTAATTCTAACCCTAATCCTAATCTTCAACCCTAATCCTAACACTTAACCCTAACCCTGTACCTAACCCTAACCCTATACCAAACCCTAACCCCTCATCTTAACCCTAACCGTAAACCTCAACCCTAAACCGAACTGTAACTGTTAAACCTAAGAGTAACCTTTAACCCTAACCCTAATCACTAACCCTAAGCCCTCACCCTAACACTAAACTTCATCCTTAACCCTAACCATAATCCTAACCCTAAATCTAATTCTCAGACTTCTTGCTTTCTTAGAGTTTAGAAAGCCTGCAATCCTCCCATGCCATGCGTGAAAGGAGGCTCTACCACGGTGTCCTGCATGAAACCCACGGGCCAATACCCAGAGGACGATACAGTGGGATCCTGGTGACAATCCCAGCCTCCGAACCTCCTCCCCCACCTAATGCAGACAGGGCCCGTGCGCTAAGCATAAACAATACCTGTAACAGATATCCCTCACCCTGAACATAACACCCAACCCTGTTCCTATTTCTCCCCTTAACACGTAAAACTGACCGTGAGCCTAACTTTAACCTCTTATCCTAACGTTAGTGCATAACCCATTCCCTGAGAACAACCCCTATCCCCTAATTCTCACCCTATCTCCCAGTCATCACTGGAACACCTAATCCCTAACCCTAATTCTAAACCGCTAACCCTAACCGTAACCCTGCCTACAACCCTAACATTGACAGTAACCCTTACTTCTAACCCCAACGCTATGCCTAACAAAAACCTTAACCCTTCACCCTAACCCCTAAGCCTTACCCTAACCTTTAAACTTAATCCTAATCCTAACCATTAAACCTAACCCTAGCTCTTAAAGCTAACCCTAAACCTTACCCTCACGACTAGACCTAACCCTGACACTAACCTAACACCTAACCCTAACCATAACCCCTAAAGCTAACCCTAACCCTGAACCCTAAACCTAACCTTAACACTGAACCCTCACTATATCCCCAACCTCTAAGCCTAATCCTAACCGTTAACCCTCACCCTAACACTTAAACTGGACCAGAACACTAAACATTAACCCGAACATTAAACTTTAACCCTAAACCTGAGCCCAACCCTTAACCCTAATCCTATCCTTTTACCCTAAACCTAACCCCTAAACCTAACCCTAACACTAACCCCAATCCTAATTCTAACCATACCCCTTCATAAAACACTAACTCCTAACCCTAACACTTACCAAAAACCCTAATCGCTAATCCCTAACACTAACGCTTAACCTTTACCGTAACCGTTAACCCTCACCATAACCCTTAACGCTAAACTTAACCTTTAATCTAAGCGTGACCCTTAACCATAAAAGTAAGGAAAACCCTTACGCCAATCTTATCCCTCATCCCTAACCCTACAACTAAACATAACCCTAACCTTTGATCCTTAAACCTAACCCCTAACACTTACTTTTACCCAAAACCCTAACCCTAATCCTAAGCATTAAACCTAACCCTATCTCTTAACCCTTACTCTAACGCCTAGATCTAACCCTAAATGTAACCTACCACCTAATCCTAACCTTAAGCCCTAATGCTAACTCTAACCCTGAACCCTAAACCTACCCGTAACCCTTAACACTAACCCTATCCGTAAACCTTAACCCTGACCCTAATCATTACCCACACCCAAACATTTAACCCTGACTCTAACCCTAATCCTTAACGATAACCCTAACACTAAACACTAACCCTAAGCCCAACACTTAACCCTAATCCTATCCCTTAACCCTAAGCCTAACCCTAACCCCTAACCCTAAACCGAAGCCTAACCCCAACCTGAACCATTAATCTTGACCCTTACCATTAACCCTCACACTAACACTAATCCTAATCTTTAACCATAAAGCTAACATTGAAGTCTTCCCCTGTGCCAAACGCTAAACCCAAACCTTAACCCTAACCCTGAAACTTAACCATAAACCTAACTGTAACTGTTAAACCTAACACTAACCTTTAACCCCAACCCCTAACCCAAGACACCACCCTGACACTAATCTTCATCCCTAAACATTACCATAATCCTACCCCTAAATCTAATTCTCAGACTTCTTGCTTTCTCAGAGTTTAGAAAGCCTACAATCCTCCCATGCCATGAGTAAAAGGGGGCTCTGCCACTGTGTCCTGCATGAAACCCAGGATCCCATACCCAGCGTACGATAGAGTGGGTTCCCGGGGACAATACCATCCCCCTAAACCCCGCCCACCTCCCAGTGAAGACAGGGCCCGTATGCTAAGTATAAACACTACCCCTAACAAATAACCCTCACCCTGAACATAACACCTAACCCTGATCCTATTGCTCACTTTAAAACATAAACCTCCCCGTAACCCTAACTTAGCCCCTTAACTTAACGTGAATGCAAAACACCTTGAGAAGAAGCCCTATCCCATAATTCTAATCTTAAACCATAGTCATAACCGTAAGACCTCATCCCTAATTCTAAAACGTCAACCCTAACCTTCACCCTACCAACAACCCTAACCCTAACCCTAACCCCTAACCCTAAGCCCTCACCCTAACACTAATCTTCATCCCTAAACCGTGCCGTAATCCTAACCCGATATCTAATTCTCAGACTTCTTGCTTTCTCAGAGTTTTGAAAGCCTACAATCCTACTAAGCCATGCATGAAAGCCGGCTCTGCCACAGTGTCCTGCATGAAACCCAGAGGCCCATACACTGCGTACGATAGAGTGTGTTCCCAGCGACCATCACAGATCCTTAACTTCGCCTCCTAGTGCATACAGGGCCCGTGCACTAAGGATAAGCCCTACCCCTCACCCATAACCCTAACCCAGAACTTAACACCTAACCCTGATCCTACTGCTCACCTTAACAGGTAAAGCTCACCGTAACCCTAACTTTAACCCCTTATCTTAACGTTAATGCATGACACCCTGAGAACAAGCCCTATACCGTAATTCTAACCCTAACTCCTAGCTATAAACATAACACCTAATCCCTAATTCTGAAACGCCAACCCTAACCTTAACCCGACCAACAACACTAACACTAACTCTAACCCCTTACCCTAACCCTACGCCTAAAAATAACCCTAACCGTTGATCCTTAGTCATAACCCATAACCTTAACCTTAACCCTTAAGCCTAATCCCGATCCTAACCTTTAAACATAACCCTAACTCTTAACCCTAACCCTAACCTTTGCCCTAATGCCTAGAGATCTAAACCCAACACTGATCTACAGTTACACTAACCCTACCCTCTAATGCTAACCTTAAACCTGAACCATAAACCTAACCCTTAACCCTAACCCTATCCCTAACCCCCTTACCCTAACTCTAACTGTTAACCCTCACCCTAACCCTCAACCCTGACCCTAAACTTAAACCTTAATCCTAACCATGCGTGAGATGAGCCTCTGCCTTTGTCCTGCATGACAGTTGAAGCCCAACACCCAGGGTACGATGAAGTGGGGACCCAGCCTTGCTCCACACCCACAGTGCCCCGTACATTAGACAGGGCCCGTGCCCTAACACACACCGTTAAACGTAAGCCCTAACCCTATCTCTAAACCAAACCCTTAGTAAGCCCTGAATCTAACTCCTAACAGTAACCCTAATCCCTGACCCTTACTCTTGCCTCTCATCCTAAACCTAAACCCAACCACTAAACATAATCCTAATCTCTAACCCTAACAGTAATCCTAACCCTAATTCTGACCTAAAACCCTAACCCCTAAACCTAATCCTAGTCCCTAACACCTAACCTTACCCTAAACCCAATTTCAATTCTCAGACTTCTTCAATTCAAAAACTTAAAAAAGCATACAATCCACCAATGCCGTGTCTGAGATGAGGGTCCGCCCCTATGTCCTGCATGACAGGCAGGCGCCAATGCCCAGGGTACTATGGAGTGGGGTCCGGGGGTCTGGAGGCTTGCTAAACTCCAGTTTGGAAGAATTGCTATAGTCATATATAGGGATGCTTACATTTACTGATAGAAAGCAACTATTGGTGTGTGATTTGTAGGCTTGCCTTACTCTAGTTTGGATGAAGAAGCTGAATCATATATAGGAATATTAGCTTTGAGTTAGAGGAAGCATCTATGGGGGGTGCTTTTTTGGCTTGTTAAACTCTGGTTTGGAAGAAGTTCGAGAGTCTTATATAGGAACGATATCATTCATTCAGAGAAAGCAATTATAGGGAGTTGGTTTGTAGGCTTGCTAAGCTCTAGTTTGGAGGAAGGCGAGAGTCATATATAGGAACGCTTACATTCACATAAAGCGTCTGCGGGGGGACGGATTCTAGGCTTCCTAAACTCTAGCTTGGAAAAAGAGGACAGTTATGTATAGGAACTCTCGGCGGGGGATTTGTAGCATTGCTAAAATCTTAGATTGGAAAAGTTGCGAGAGTCTTACATAGGAATGTTAACATTCACTCAATGAAAGCAACTATAAGGGGTGCTTTCCAGGCTGGCTACACTCTAATTTGGAGAAAGTGCGACAGTCATATATAGGAAGGCTTATATTCACTCAGACAAAGCAATTATGTGTAGGTGTATAGTAGGCATGCTAACTCTAGTTTGGAAAATTTCGAGAGCCATGTATAGGAAAGCTTACAGTAACTTAGAGAAAGCAACGAACGGGGGTGGAGTGTAGGCTTGCTAAACTCTAGTTTGGAGGAAGTGCCATAGTCCTATATAGGAACGCTTAAATTCGTTCAGAGAAAACAGCTGTCGGGGATTGGTTTGTAGACATAACTCAAGTTTGGAAGAAGTGCGAGAGACATATATAGGAATGTTTACATTGACTCAAAGAAAGCAACTATGGGGGAGTGTTATTTTGGCATGCCAGATGCTAGTTAGGAAGAAGTACAAGACTCATATATAGGAACGCTTACATTCACACACCGAGAGCAACTACGGAGTAGTGTCAGGTAGACATGTTAAAGTCTAGCCTGGGAGAAGTTCCAGAGTCCTATATAGGAAAGGTAACAGCCACGTTGAAAAAGCAAGTCTTGGCGGGTGGTTTGTAGGCCTGCAAAACCCTGTTTTGGTTGAAGTGTGAGAGTCATATATGAGAACGCTTACATTCCCTCAGAGAAAGCAACGATGGGGTTGTTTGTAGGCTTACTAAACTGCAGTTTGGAAGAAGCACGAGAATCACATATAGGAACACATACATTTTGACGCACTGAAAGTAACTATGGGGTGGTGTTTTATAGGCATGCTAAACTCTAGTTTGGACGAAGTTTGAGAATCACATATAAGAAAGCTTACAGTCACTTAGAGAAAGCAAATCTCTGGGTGTGGAAAGTAGGCCTGCTAAACTCTATTTTGGTTTAAGAGTGAGAGTCATATATGGGAAGGCTTACATTCCCTCAGAGAAAGCAACGACGACGTGGTGGTTTGTAGGCATACTAAACTCTAGTTTGGAAGAAGTAGGAGAATGATATATGGGAACGCTTACATTCACGTAGAGAAAGCAATTATGGGGTGGCGTTTTTGTAGCCATGCTAATCTCTAGTTTGGAAGAAATTAAGGAGTAATATATAGGAAAGGTTACAGTCATAGAAACCAACTCTCGGGGGATGTTTTGTACACCTGCAAAACTCCAGTTTGGAAGAAGGGGGAGAGTCATATTGGGGACTGCGTGCATTCACTCAGAGAAATCAATGATGGGATTGTGATTTGTAGGCATAGTCAACTCTAGTTTGGAAGAAGTACGAGAATTGTATATAGGAACACTTACCTTCACGCAGAGAAAGCAACTATGGAGTGATGTTTGTATGCCTACTAAAATATAGTTTGGAGGAAGTTTGAGAGTCATATCTGGGAAGCTTACAGTCACTTAGAGAAAGCAACTCTCGGGGGGTGTTTCGTAGGCCTGCTAAACTCTATTTTCAATGAAGTGTTAGAATAATATATGGGAACTCAGTGAAAGCAACGTCGTGGTTGTGGTTCCTAGGCATACTAACCTGTAATTTGGAAGAAGCAAGAGAATCACATGTAGAGCCGCTTACATTCCGGCACCGAAAACAACTATGGGGTGGTGTTTTGTAGGCTTGCAAAACTCTAGTTTGGACGAAGTTTGAGAGTCATATATAGGAAAGTTTACAGTCACGTAGAGAAAACAACTCTCTGGGTGTGGAATGTAGGCCTGCTAAACTCTATTTTGGTTGAAGTGTCAGAGTCATATATGGGAACGCTTACATTCACTCAGAGAAAACAACGTTTGGGTGGTGGTTTGTAGGGCATACTAAACTGTAGTTTGGAAGAAGTACGAGAGTCCTATATAGGAACACTTACATTCACGCAGAGAAAGCACTTATAGCGTCAGGTTTTGTAGGCATGCTAAACTGCAGTTTGGAAGAAGTTGGAGAACCTTATACAGGAATGATTACCATCACCTAGGGAAAGCAACTCTCGGGAGATTGTTTGTACACATGCTAAACTCTAATTTGGATGAAGTGTGAGAGTCAAACATGGGACCGCTTACATTCCCTCAGAGAAACAACATTGGGCTGGTTTTTGTAGGCATACTAATTAGTTTGGAAGAAGTACGAGAATGATATTTGGGAACCCTTACATTCACCCAGAGAAAGCAACTACGGGGTGGTGTTTTGTAAGCATGCTATAGTTTGGAAGACGTTCTAAACCTGAACAGTCACGTAGAGAAAGCAACTCTCGGGAGATCCTTTCTTGGCCTGCTAAACTCTACTTTGCATCAATTGTGAGAGTCAAACATGGGAATGCTTTCATTCATTCAGAGAACGCAACGTTTGGGTGGTGGTTTGTAGGCATTCTAAACTGTATTTTGGAGGAAGTACGAGAGTCATATATATGAACGCTTACATTCAGGCAGAGAAAGCCACTCTGGGGTCGTATTTTGTTGGCATGCTAAACTGTGGTTTGGAAGAAGTTCGAGCGTCTTATATAGGAAAGATTACAGTGACACAGAGAAAACAACTCTCGGAAGTTTATTGGTAGGCCTGCTAAACTCTAATTTGGATGAAATGTGAGAACGCTTGCATTCATTCACTCAGAGAAAGAAACAATATCGTGATGGTTTGAAGGCATAATAACTGTCGTTGGGAAGAAGTAGGAGAGTCATATATATGAACGGTTACATTCACGCAGAGAAAGCAACTGTGGGGTGGCGCAGGTATGCATGTTAATCTGTAGTTTGGAGGAAGTGCGAGAGTCATATCTGGGGAAAATTACAGTCACTTAGAGAAAGGAACCATCTTGGGCTGGTTTGTAGATCTGCTAAATTCTATTTTGGAAACAGAGTGTGAGTCATATATGGGAACGCTTATGTTCACTCAGAGAAAGCAACCACGGTGTGGTGTTTTGTTGGCATGGTGTAGTTTGAAAGAAGTTGGAGATTCTTATATAGGAAAGTTTACAGTCACCTAGAGAAAGCAACTCACGGGGCGTGGTTTGTAGGCCTGCTAAACTCTAATTTAGATGAAGTGAGAGAGGCATATATATGAACGCTTATATTGATGCAGAGAAAGTAACTATG
This sequence comes from Eulemur rufifrons, assembly GCF_041146395.1. Classification (NCBI taxonomy): domain Eukaryota; kingdom Metazoa; phylum Chordata; class Mammalia; order Primates; family Lemuridae; genus Eulemur; species Eulemur rufifrons. Next base: position 302,340 of record NW_027182818.1, read on the forward strand.
GGGTGGTGTTTTGTAGGCATGCTAAAATATAATTTGGAAGAAGTTCGAAAGCAGACAGTCACTTAGAGAAAGCAACTCTCGGCGGTTCATTTTTCTTTCTGCTAAATTGTATTTTGAAAGAAGTACCAGAGTCATATATACAAACGCTTACATTCATGCAGAGAAAGCAACTGTGGGGTGGTGTTTTCTAGGCATGCTAAACTCTAGTTTGGACGAAGTTTGAGAATCACATATAAGAAAGCTTAGAGTCGCTAAAGCAAATCTCTGGGTGTGGAATGTAGGCGTGCCAAACTCTATTTTGGTTTCAGAGTGAGAGTCATATATGGGAAGGCTTACATTCACTCAGAGAAAGCAACGATGGTGTGGTGGTTTGTAGGCATACTGAACTCTAGTTTGGAAGAAGTAGGATAATGATATATGGGAACGCTTACATTCATGCAGAGAAAGCAATTATGGGGTGGCTTTTTTGTAGCCATGCAAATCTCTATTTTGCAAGAAGTTAAAGAGTAATATATAGGAAAGCGTACCGTCATTTATAGAAACCAACTTTCGGGGGATGGTTTGTAGGCCTGCAAAACTCTACTTTGGAAGAAGGGAGAGAGTCATATGGGGGACTGGGTACATTCACTCGGAGAAATCAACGATGGGGTTGTGGTTTGTAGGCATACTAAACTCTAGTTTGGAAGAAGTACGAGAATCATATATAGGAACGCTTACATTCATGCAGAGAAAGCAACTATGGAGTGATGTTTGTATGCCTACTAAACTATAGTTTGGGGGATGTTCAAGAGTCATATCTGGGATGCTTACAGTCATTTAGAGAAAGCAACTCTTGGGGGGGTGGTTCGTAGGCCTGCTAAACTCTATTTTCAATGAAGTGTTAGAATCATATACAGGAACGCTTACATTCACTCAGAGAAAGCAACGTTGGGGTGGCTGTTTTTGAGCATACTGAACTCTACTTTGGAAGAGGTACGAGAGACATATACAGGAACGCTTTCATTAACACAGAGAAAGCAAATACGGGGTGCTGTAGTGCAGGCATGCTAAACTATAGATTGGAAGAAGTTAGAAAGCTGACAGTCATTTACAGAAAGCAACTCTTGGCGGGTGATTTTTAGGTCTGCTAAATTGTATTTTGAAAGACGTACCAGAGTCATATAGACAAACGCTTACATTCATGCAGAGAAAGAAACTATGGGGTGATGTGTTTTGGGGATGCTAAACTGCAGTTTGGAAGGAGTTCGAGAGTGTTATATAGGATAACTTACAGTCACCTAGAGAAAGCAACACTCGGGACAGCTTTGCAAGCCTGTAAACACTAATTAGCAGCAATTGTGAGAGTCAAACATGGGAACGCTTACATTCACTCAGAGAACACAACGTTTGGGTGGTGATTTGTAGGCATCATAACTGTAGTTTGGAAGAAGTAGGAGAGTCATATATATGAACGGTTACATTCACGCAGAGAAAGCAACTGTTGGGTGGCGTATGTACGCATGTTAATGTATACTTTGGAGGAAGTTCGAGAGTCCTATCTGGGGAAAATTGCAGTCACTTAGAGAAAGCAACCATCGGGGGCCGTTTTGTAGATCTGCTAAATTCTATTTTGGAAGAAGAGAGAAAGTCATATGTGGGAACGCTTATGTTCACTCAGAGAAATCAACGATGGGGCAGTGTTTCGTTGGCATGCTAAACTGTAGTTTGGAAGAAGTTCGCGAGTCTTATATAAGAAAGCTTACAGTCACCTAGAGAAAGTAACTCTCGGCAGATTGTTTCTAAGCATGCTAAACTCTAATTTGCATCAATTGTGAGAGTCAAACATGGGAACGCTTACATTCACTCAGAGAACGCAACGTTTGGGTGGTGGTTGTAAGCATTCTAAACTGTATTTTGGAGGAAGTAGGAGAGTCATATATACGAATGCTTACATTCACGCAGAGAAAGCAACTCTGGGGTCGTATTTTGTTGGCATGCTAAACTGTGGTTTGGAAGAAGTTCGAGAGCCTTATATAGGAAAGATTACACTGACACAGAGAAAAACAACTCTGTGTAGTTTGTTGGTAGGTCTGCTAAACTGTAATTTGGATGAAGTGTGAGAACGCTTGCATTCACTCAGAGAAAGAACTTTGTCGTGGTGGTTTGTAGGAATAACAACTGTAGTTCGAAGAAGTAGGAGAGTCATATATGAACGGTTACATTCACGCAGAGAAAGCAATTGTGGGGTGGTGTATGTAATCATCATAATCTGTAGTTTGGAGAAAGTTCGAGAGTCATATCTGGGGAAAATTAGAGTCACTTAGAGAAAGGAACCATCGGGGGCTGGTGTGTAGGTCTGTTAAATTCTATTTTGGAAAAAGAGTGAGAGTCATATATGGGAACGCTTATGTTCACCCAGAGAAATCAATGATGGGGCGCTGTATTGTTGGCATGCCAAACTGTAGTTTGGAAGAAGTTCGAGAGTCTTATATAGGAAAGTTTACAGTCACCTAGAAAAAGCAACTCACAGGAAGTGGTTTGTAGGCCGCTAAACTCTAATTTGGATGAAGTGAAAGAGGCATACATGGATACGCTTCATTCACTCATAGAAAGGTAAATTGTGGTGCCGGTTTTTAGGTATACTAAACTCCAGTTTGGAGGAAGTACGAGAGACATATATATGAACGCTTATATGGACGCAGAGAAAGCAACTATGTGGTGGTGTTTTGTTGGCATGCTAAAATATAGTTTGGAAGAAGTTCGAAAGCAGACAGTCAGAGAAAGCAACTCTTGGCGGTAGATTTTTAGGTCTGCTAAATTGTATTTTGAAAGAAGTACCAGTGTCATATATACAAACGCTTACATTCATGCAGAGAAAGCAACTGTGGGGTGGTGTTTTCTAGGCGTGCTAAACTCTAGTTTGGACGAAGTTTGAGAATCACATATAAGAAAGCTTAGAGTCTCTTAGGGAAAGCAAATTTCTGGTTGTGGAATGTAGGCGTGCTAAATTCTATTTTGGTTTAAGATTGAGAGTCATATATGGAAAGGGTTACATTCACTCAGAGAAAGCAACGCTGATGTGGTGGTTTGTAGGCATACTAAACTCTAGTTTGGAAGAAGTAGGAAAATGATATTTGGGAATGCTTACATTCATGCAGAGAAAGCAATTATGGGGTGGGTTTTTGTACCCATGCTAATCTCTAGTTTGGAAGAAGTTATATAGGAAAGCGTACAGTCATTTATAGAAACCAACTTTCGGGGGATGGACGGTAGGCCTGCAAAACTCTACTTTGGAAGAAGTGAGAGAGTCATATTGGGGACCACGTACATTGACTCAGAGAAATCAAGGATGGGCTTGTGTTTTGTAGGCATACTAAACTCTAGTTTGGAGGAAGTACGAGAATCATATATAGGAACGCTTACATTCATGCAGAGAAAGCAACTATGGAGTGATGTTTTTATGCCTACTAAACTATAGTTTGGAGGAAGTTTAGAATCTTATATAGCAAAGTTTACAGTCACCTAGAGAGAGCAACTCTCGGGAGATGGTTTCTAAGCCTGCTAATTTGCACCAACTGTTAAAGTCAAATATGGGAAGGTTTACATCCACTCAGAACGCAAGGTTTGGGTTGTAGTTTGTGGCCATAATAACTGTAGTTCGGAAGAAGTAGGAAAGTCATATATATGAACGGTTACATTCACGCAGAGAAAGCAACTATGGAGTGATGTTTGTATGCCTACTAAACTATAGTTTGGAGGATGTAACTCTCGGGGGGTGGTTCGTAGGCCTGCTAAACTCTATTTTCAATGAAGTGTTAAAATCATATACAGGAACGCTTACATTCACTCAGAGAAAGCAACGTTGGGGTGGCCGTTTTTGAGCATACTAAACTCTACTTTGGAAGAGGTACGAGAGACATAAATACGAACGCTTACATTAACACAGAGAAAGCAAATACGGGGTGCTGTAGTGAAGGCATGCTAAACTATAGATTGGAAGAAGTTCGAAAGCTGACAGTCACTTAGAGAAAGCAACTCTTGGCGGGTGATTTTTTCCGTCTGCTAAATTGTATTTTGAAAGACGTGTCAAAGTCTTATATACAAATGCTTACATTCATGCGTAGAAAGAAAATATGGGGTGATGTGTTGTGGGGATGCTAAACTGCAGTTTGGAAGGAGTTCGAGAGTGTTATTTGGATAGCTTACAGTCACCTAGAGAAAGCAACACTCAGGAGAGATTTGCAAGCCTGCTAAACTCTAACTAGCAGCAATTGTGAGAGTCAAACATTGGAACGCTTACATTCACTCAGAGAACACAACGTTTGGGTGGTGGTTTGTAGGCATAATAACTGTAGTTCAGAAGAAGTAGGAGAGTCATATATATGAACGGTTACATTCACGCAGAGAAAGCAACTGTTGGGTGGCGTGTGTATGCATGCTAATCTGTAGTTTGGAGGAAGTGCGAGAGTCATATCTGGGGAAAATTACAGTCACCTAGAGAAAGCAACTCTCGGGAGATTGTTTCTAAGCATGCTAAATTCTAATTTGCATCAATTGTGAGAGTCAAACATGGGAACGCTTACATTCACTCAGAGAACGCAACGTTTGGGTGGTGGTTTTTAAGCATTCTAAACTGTATTTTGGAGGAAGTAGGAGACTCATATATACGAATGCTTACATTCACGCAGAGAAAGCAACTCTGGGGTCGTATTTTGTTGGCATGCTAAACTGTGGTTTGGAAGAAGTTCGAGAGCCTTACATAAGAAAGATTACAGTGACACAGAGAAAAACAACTCTCTGTAGTTTGTTGGTAGGTCTGCTAAACTGTAATTTGGATGAAGTGTGAGAATGCTTGCATTCACTCAGAGAAAGAACATTGTCGTGATGGTTTGTAGGAATAAATGCTGTAGTTTAAAAGAAGGAGAGTCATATATGAACGGTTACATTCACGCAGAGAAAGCAACTGTGGGGTGGCCTATGTAATCATCATAATCTATAGTTTGGAGAAAGTTCGAGAGTCATATGTGGGAAAAATTAGAGTCACGTAGAGAATTGGAACCATCGGGTGTTGTGTAGGTCTGCTAAATTCTATTTTGGAAAAAGAGTGAGAGTCATATATGGGAACGCTTATGTTCACTCAGAGAAATCAATGATGGGGCGCTGTATTGTTGGCATGCTAAACTGTAGTTTGGAAGAAGTTCGAGAGTCTTATATAGGAAAGTTTACAGTCACCTAGAGAATGCAACTCACAGGAGGTGGTTTGTGGGCCACTAAATTCTAATTTGGATGAAGTGAAAGAGGCATACATGGATACGCTTCATTCACTCAGAGAAAGGTAAATTGTGGTGCCGGTTTTTAGGTATACTAAACTCCAGTTTGGAAGAAGTACGAGAGACATATATATGAACGCTTATATGGACGCAGAGAAAGCAACTATGGGGTGGTGTTTTGTAGGCATGCTAAAATATAATTTGGAAGAAGTTCGAAAGCTGACAGTGACTTAGAGTATGCAACTCTTAGCGGTTGATTTTGAGGTCTGCTAAATTGTATTTTGAAAGAAGTTCCAGAGTCATATATAAAATCTCTTACATTTATGCTGAGAAAGAAACTATGTGGTGATGTTTTGTTGGCGTGCTGAAATGTAGTTTCGAAGAAGTTCAACAGTCTTTTATAGGAAACCTTACAGTCCCCTAGAGGAAGCAACTTTCGAGAGATAGTTTGTAAGCCTGCTAAACTCTACTTTGCATCATTTGGAACAGTCATACTTGGGAACGCTAACATTCTCTCAGAGAACTTAACTTTTGGGTGGTTGTTTGTAAGCATACTAAACGGTATTTTGGAAGTAGCAGAGTCATATATATGAGCGCTTACATTCACCCAGAGAGGGCCACTATGGGGTGGTGTTTTGTAGGCCTGCTAAAATATAATTTGGAAGAAGTTCGAAAGCTGACAGTGACTTAGAGAAGGCAACTCTCGGCGGTTGATTTAGAGGTCTGCTAAATTGTATTTTGAAAGAAGTACCAGAGTCATATATAAAATCGCTTATATTTATGCTGAGAAAGAAACTATGTGGTGATGTTTTGTTGGCGTGCTGAAATGTAGTTTCGAAGAAGTTCGACAGTCTTTTATAGGAAAGCTTACAGTCCCCCAGAGGAAGCAACTTTCGAGAGATAGTTTGTAAGCCTGCTAAACTCTACTTTGCATCATTTGGAACAGTCATACTTGGGAACGCTAACATTCTCTCAGAGAACGCAACGTTTGGTTGGTTGTTTGTAAGCATACTAAACTGTATTTTGGAAGAAGTAGCAGAGTCATATATACAAGTGCTTACATTCACGCAGAGAGGGCAACTATGGGGTGGTGTTTTGTAGGCATGCAAATCTCTAGTTGCGAAGAAGTTAAGAGTAATAGGAAAGCTTACAGTCTCATAGAGAAAGCAACCCTTGGGGGCCGGTTTGTAGTTCTGCTAAATTCTATTTTGGATGAAGTGTGAATCATAAACGGGAACGCTAACATTCACTCAGAGAAAGCAGGGTTGCGGTGGTGGTTTTTAGTCACACTAAACTGGAGTTTGGAGGAAGTACGAGAATAAAAGAATGCTTACATTCACTCAGAAAAAGCAAAGTTGGGGAGGTGGTTTGTAGGTGTACTATACTTTGGAAGAAGTACGAGCGTGATGCATAGGAACGCTTATATTCACGCAAACTATGGGGTGGCCTTTTGTTGGCATGCTAAACTATGTTCCAAAGTCATATATAGGAAAGCTTATAGTGAGAGAAAGCAACTCTCAGGCGGTGTTTTGTAGGTCCGGTAAATTGCATTTTGAAAGCAGTCCGAGATTCATATAAGGGAAAGCCTATATCCACTCAGAGAAAGCAATGTTGGGCTGGTGGTTTGTAGGCATACTAAACTGTATTTTGGAACTCGTATGTATGACTCTCACACTTGATCCAAATTAGAGTTCACCAGGCCTATAAACCACATCCTGAAAGTTGCTTTCTCTAGGTGAATGTAAGCTTTCCTATATAAAACTCTCGAACTTCTTCCAAACTACAGTTTAGCATGCCAACAATACACCACCGGATCGTTGCTTTCTCTGAGTGAACATAAGCATTCCCTTATATGAATCTCTTTTTCCAAAATAGAATTTAGCAGACCTACAAACCAGTCCCCGATGGTTGATTTAGCTATGTGACTGTAATTTTCCCTAGATATGACTCTCGAATTTCCTCCAAACTATAGATTAGCACGCGTACATATGGTACCCAACAGTTGCTTTCTCTGCGTGAATGTAACCGTTCATATATATGACTTTCCTACTTTTTCCGAACTACAGTTATTATGGCCACAAACCACAACCCAAACGTTGCGTTCTGAGTGGATGTAAACCTTCCCATGTTTGACTTTAACAATCGGTGCAAATTAGTTTAGCAGGCTTAGAAACCATCTCCCGAGAGTTGCTTTCTCTAGGTGACTGTAAGCTTTCCTATATAAGACTCTCGAACTTCTTAGAAGTTTTGTGGGCAGTTTAGCATGCCCACAAAACATCACCCCATAGTTTCTTTCTCTGCATGAATGTAACCGTTTGTAACTATGATTCTGGTACTTATTTCAAAACACAATTTAGCAGACCTAAAAATCACACGCAGAGAGTTTCTTTCTCTAAGTGACAGCTTTCGAACTTCTTCCAAACTACAGTTTAGCATGCCTAAAAACACGAACCCATAGTGGCTTTCAGTGCCTGAATGTAAGCGGTTCTATATGTGATTCTTTTGCTTCTTCCAAATTACAGGTTAGTATACCTACAAACCACCACCCCAACGTTGCTTTCTCTGAGTGAATGTAAGCGTTCCTGTATATGATTCTAACACTTCATTGAAAATAGAGTTTAGCAGGCCTACGAACCACCCCCAGAGAGTTGCTTTCTCTAAATGACTGTAAGCTTCCCAGATATGACTCTAAAACATCCTCCAAACTATAGTTTAGTAGGCATACAAACATCACTCCATAGTTGCTTTCTCTGCATGAATGTAAGCGTTCCTATATATGATTCTCGTACTTCCTCCAAACTAGAGTTTAGTATGCCTACAAAACACAACCCCATCCTTGATTTCTCTGAGTCAATGTACGTGGTCCCCAATATGACTCTCCCCCTTCTTCCAAAGTAGAGTTTTGCAGGCCTACCATCCATCCCCCGTAAATTGGTTTCTATAAATGAGTGTACGCTTTCCTATATAACTTCTTCCAAACTAGAGATTAGCATGGGTGCAAAAAATCCACCGCATAATTGCTTTCTCTGCATGAATGTAAGCGTTCCCATATATCATTCTCCTACTTCTTCCAAACTAGAGTTTAGTATGCCTACAAACCACCACACCATCGTTGCTTTCTCTGAGTGAATGTAACCCTTTCCATATATGACGCTCAGTCTTAAACCACAATAGAGTTTAGCACGCCTACATTCCACAACCAGAGATTTGCTTTCTCTAAGTGACTCTAAGCTTTCTTATATGTGATTCTCAAACTTCGTCCAAACTAGATTTTAGCATGCCTACAATACACCACCCCACAGATGCTTTCTCTGCATGAATGTAAGCGTTCTTATATATGACACTGGTACTTCTTTCAAAATACAATTTAGCAGACCTAAAAATCCACCGCCAAGAGTTGCTTTCTCTAAATGACTGTCTGCTTTCGAACTTCTTCCAAATTATATTTTAGCATGCCTACAAAACACCACCCCATAGTTGCTTTCTCTGCGTCCATATAAGCGTTCATATATATGACTCTCGTACTTCTTCCAAACTGGAGTTTAGTATACCTAAAAACCGCCACTCCAACTTACCTTTCTCTGAGTGAATGAAGCATATCCATGTATGCCTCTTTCACTTCATCCAAATTAGAGTTTAGCGGCCTACAAACCACCTCCTGTGAGTTGCTTTCTCTAGGTGACTGTAAACTTTCCTATATAAGACTCTCGAACTTCTTCCAAACTACAGTTTGGCATGCCAACAATACAGCGCCCCATCATTGATTTCTCTGAGTGAACATAAGCGTTCCCATATATGACTCACACTCTGTTTCCAAAATAGAATTTAGCAGATCTACAAACCAGCCCAAGATGGTTCCTTTCTCTAAGTGACTGTAATTTTCCCCAGATATGACTCTTGCACTTCCTCCAAACTACAGATTAACATGCATACCTGCGCCACCCCACAGTTGCTTTCTCTGCGTGAATGTAACCGTTCATATATATGACTCTCCTACTTCTTCCCAACGACAGTTATTATGCCTTCAAACCATCACGATAATGTTTCTTTCTCTGAGTGAATGAATGCAAGCGTTCTCATATTTCATCCAAATTAGAGTTTAGCAGGCCTACCAAAAAACTACAGAGAGTTGTTTTCTCTGTGTCAGTGTAATCTTTCCTATATAAGGCTCTCGAACTTCTTCCAAACCACAGTTTAGCATGCCAACAAAATACGACCCCAGAGTTGCTTTCTCTGCGTGAATGTAAGCATTCGTATATATGACTCTCCTACTTCCTCCAAAATACAGTTTAGAATGCTTACAAACCACCACCCAAACGTTGCGTTCTCTGAGTGAATGTAAGTGTTCCCATGTTTGACTCTCACAATTGATGCAAATTAGAGTTTAGCACGCTTAGAAACAATCTGCCGAGAGTTACTTTCTCTAGGTGACTGTAAGCTTTCTTATATAAGACTCACGAACTTCTTCCAAACTACAGTTTAGCATGCCAACGAAACACTGCCCCATCGTTGATTTCTCTGAGTGAACATAAGCGTTCCCACATATGACTTTCTCTCTTCTTCCAAAATAGAATTTAGCAGATCTACAAAACGGCCCCCGATGGTTGCTTTCTCTAAGTGACTGCAATTTTCCCCAGATAAGACTTCCGAACTTCCTCCAAAGTATACATTAACATGCGTACATATGCCACCCAACAGTTGCTTTCTCTGCGTGAATGTAACCGTTCATATATATGACTCTCCTACTTCTTCCAAACTACAGTTATGATGCCTACAAATCACCACCCAAACGTTGTGTTCTCTGAGTGAATGTAAGCGTTCCCATGTTTGACTCTCACAATTGCTGCTAATTAGTGTTTACAGGCTTGCAAAGCTGTCCCGAGTGTTGCTTTCTCTAGGTGACTGTAAGTTATCCTATATAACACTCTCGAACTCCTTCCAAACTGCAGTTTAGCATGCCAACAACACATCACCCCATAGTTTCTTTCTCTGCATGAATGTAAGCGTTTGTCTATATGACTCTGGTACGTCTTTCAAAATACAATTTAGCAGACCTAAAAATCACCCGCCAAGAGTTGCTTTCTGTAAATGACTGTCAGCTTTCTAACTTCTTCCAATCTATAGTTTAGCATGCCTGCACTACAGCACCCCATATTTGCTTTCTCTGTGTTAATGTAAGCGTTCCTATATATGTCTCTCGTACCTCTACCAAAGTAGAGTTCAGTATGCTCAAAAACGGCCACCCCAACGTTGCTTTCTCTGAGTGAATGTAAGCGTTCCTGTATATGATTCTAACACTTCATTGAAAATAGAGTTTAGCAGGCCTACGAACCACCCCCCCAAGAGTTGCTTTCTCTAAATGACTGTAAGCATCCCAGATATGACTCTCGAACATCCCCCAAACTATAGTTTAGTAGGCATACAAACATCACTCCATAGTTGCTTTCTCTGCATGAATGTAAGCGTTCCTATATATGATTCTCGTACTTCTTCCAAACTAGAGTTTAGTATGCCTACAAACCACAACCCCATCGTTGATTTCTCTGAGTGAATGTACGCAGTCCCCAAAATGACTCTCCCCCTTCTTCCAAAGTAGAGTTTTGCAGGCCTACAAACCATCCCCCGAAAGTTGGTTTCTATAAATGACGGTACATTTTCCTATATATTACTCTTTAACTTCTTGCAAAATAGAGATTAGCATGGCTACAAAAAATCCACCCCATAATTGCTTTCTCTGCATGAATGTAAGTGTTCCCATATATCATTCTCCTACTTCTTCCAAACTAGAGTTTAGTATGCCTACAAACCACCACATCATCGTAGCTTTCTCTGAGTGAATGTAAGCCTTCCCATATATGACTCTCACTCTGAAACCAAAATAGAGTTTAGCACGCCTACATTCCACACCCAGAGATTTGCTTTCTCTAAGTGACTCTAAGCTTTCTTATATGTGATTCTCAAACTTCGTCCAAACCAGAGTTTAGCATGTCTAGAAAACACCACCCCACAGTTGCTTTCTCTGCATGAATGTAAGCGTTTGTATATATGACTCTGGTACTTCTTTCAAAATACAATTTAGCAGACCGAAAAATGAACCGCCGAGAGTTGCTTTCTCTAAGTGACTGTCTGCTTTCGAACTTCTTCCAAATTATATTTTAGCATGCCTACAAAACACCACCCCATAGTTACTTTCTCTGCATCAATATAAGCGTTCATATATATGCCTCTCTCACTTCATCTAAATTAGAGTTTAGCAGGCCTACAAACCACGCCCCGTGAGTTGCTCTCTCTAGGTGACTGTAAACTTTCCTATATAAGAATCTCCAACTTCTTTCAAACTACAGCATGCCAACAAAACACCACACCGTGGTTGCTTTCTCTGAGTGAACATAAGCGTTCCCATATATGACTCACACTCTGTTTCCAAAATAGAATTTAGCAGATCTACAAACCAGCCCAAGATGGTTCCTTTCTCTAAGTGACTGTAATTTTCCCCAGATATGACTCTTGCACTTCCTCCAAACTACAGATTAACATGCATACCTGCGCCACCCCACAGTTGCTTTCTCTGCGTGAATGTAACCGTTCATATATATGACTCTCCTACTTCTTCCCAACGACAGTTATTATGCCTTCAAACCATCACGATAATGTTTCTTTCTCTGAGTGAATGAATGCAAGCGTTCTCATATTTCATCCAAATTAGAGTTTAGCAGGCCTACCAATAAACTTCCGAGAGCTGTTTTCTCTGTGTCGCTGTAATCTTTCCTATATAAGACTCTCGAACTTCTTCCAAACCACAGTTTAGCATGCCAACAAAATACGACCCCAGAGTTGCTGTCTATGCCTGAATGTAAGCGTTCAGATATATGACTCTCGTACTTCCTCCAAAATACAGTTTAGAATGCCTACAAACCACCACCCAAACGTTGCGTTCTCTGAATGAATGAAAGCATTCCCATGTTTGACTCTCACAATTGATGCAAAGTAGAGTTTAGCAGGCCAAGAAAGGATCTCCCGAGAGTTGCTTTCTCTAGGTGACTGTAAGCTTTCCTAAATAAGACTCTCCAACTTCTTCCAAACTACAGGTTAACATGCCCACAAAACATCACCCCATAGTTTTTTCTTTGCATGAATGTAAGCATTAGTATATATGACTCTGGTACTTCTTTCAAAATACAATTTAGCAGACCTAAAAATCACCCACCAAGAGTTGCTTTCTCTAAGTGACTGTTCAGGTTTAGAACTTCTTCCAAACTATAGCATGCTTACAAAACACCACCCCGTAGTTGCTTTCTCTGGGTGAATGTAAGGGTTCCCAAATATCATTCTCGTACTTCTTCCAAACTAATTAGTATGCCTACAAAAACCAGCCCAATGTTGTTTCTCTGAGGGAATGTAAGCGGTCCCATGTTTGACTCTCACACTTCATCCAAATTAGAGTTTAGCATGTGTACAAACAATCTCCCGAGAGTTGCTTTCCCTAGGTGATGGTAATCATTCCTGAATAAGGTTCTCCAACTTCTTCCAAACTGCAGTTTAGCATGCCTACAAAACCTGACGCCATAAGTGCTTTCTCTGCGTGAATGTAAGTGTTCCTATATAGGACTCTCGTACTTCTTCCAAACTACAGTTTAGTATGCCCTACAAACCACCACCCAAACGTTGTTTTCTCTGAGTGAATGTAAGCGTTCCCATATATGACTCTCACACTTCAACCAAAATAGAGTTTAGCAGGCCTACATTCCACACCCAGAGATTTGCTTTCTCTAAGTGACTGTAAGCTTTCTTATATGTGATTCTCAAACTTCGTCCAAACTAGAGTTTAGCATGCCTATAAAACACCACCCCATAGTTACTTTCAGTGCGTCAAAATGTATGTGTTCCTATATGTGATTCTCGTGCTTCTTCCAAACTGCAGTTTAGTAAGCCTACAAACAACCCCATCGTTGCTTTCTCTGAGGGAATGTAAGCGTTCTCATATATGACTCTCACACTTCAACCAAAACAGGGTTTTGCAGGCCTACAAACCACCCGCCAAGACTTGCTTTTTCAAAGTGGCTGTTACCTTTCCTATATAGGACTCTGGAACTTCTCCCAAGCTAGACTTTAACATGTCTACCTGACACTACTCCGTAGTTGCTCTCGGTGTGTGAATGTAAGCGTTCCTATATATGAGTCTTGTACTTCTTCCTAACTAGCATCTGGCATGCCAAAATAACACTCCCCCATAGTTGCTTTCTTTGAGTCAATGTAAACATTCCTATACATGTCTCTCGCACTTCTTCCAAACTTGAGTTATGTCTACAAACCAATCCCCGACAGCTGTTTTCTCTGAACGAATTTAAGCGTTCCTATATAGGACTATGGCACTTCCTCCAAACTAGAGTTTAGCAAGCCTACACTCCACCCCCGTTCGTTGCTTTCTCTAAGTTACTGTAAGCTTTCCTATACATGGCTCTCGAAATTTTCCAAACTAGAGTTAGCATGCCTACTATACACCTACACATAATTGCTTTGTCTGAGTGAATATAAGCCTTCCTATATATGACTGTCGCACTTTTTCCAAATTAGAGTGTAGCCAGCCTGGAAAGCACCCCTTATAGTTGCTTTCATTGAGTGAATGTTAACATTCCTATGTATGACTCTCGCAACTTTTCCAATCTAAGATTTTAGCAATGCTACAAATCCCCCGCCGAGAATTCCTATACATAACTGTCCTCTTTTTCCAAGCTAGAGTTTAGGAAGCCTAGAAACCGTCCCCCCGTAGACGCTTTATGTGAATGTAAGCGTTCCTATATATGACTCTCGCCTTCCTCCAAACTAGAGCTTAGCAAGCCTACAAACCAACTCCCTATAATTGCTTTCTCTGAATGAATGATATCGTTCCTATATAAGACTCTCGAACTTCTTCCAAACCAGAGTTTAACAAGCCAAAAAAGCACCCCCCATAGATGCTTCCTCTAACTCAAAGCTAATATTCCTATATATGATTCAGCTTCTTCATCCAAACTAGAGTAAGGCAAGCCTACAAATCACACACCAATAGTTGCTTTCTATCAGTAAATGTAAGCATCCCTATATATGACTATAGCAATTCTTCCAAACTGGAGTTTAGCAAGCCTCCAGACCCCCGGACCCCACTCCATAGTACCCTGGGCATTGGCGCCTGCCTGTCATGCAGGACATAGGGGCGGCCCCTCATCTCAGACATGGCATTGGTGGATTGTAGGCTTTCTTAAGTTTTTGAATTGAAGAAGTCTGAGAATTGGAATTGGGTTTAGGGTAAGGTTAGGTGTTAGGGACTAGGATTAGGTTTAGGGGTTAGGGTTTTAGGTCAGAATTAGGGTTAGGATTACTGTTAGGGTTAGAGATTAGGATTATGTTTAGTGGTTGGGTTTAGGTTTACGGTGAGAGGCAAGAGTAAGTGTCAGGGATTAGGGTTACTGTTAGGAGTTAGATTCAGGGCTTACTAAGGGTTTGGTTTAGTGATAGGGTTAGGGCTTACGTTTAACGGTGTGTGTTAGGGCACGGGCCCTGTCTAACGTACGGGGCACTGTGGATATGGAGCAAGGCTGGGTCCCCACTTCATCGTACCCTGGGTGTTGGGCTTCAACTGTCATGCAGGACAAAGGCAGAGGCTCATCTCACGCATGGTTAGGATTAAGGTTTAAGTTTAGGGTCAGGGTTGAGGGTTAGGGTGAGGGTTAACAGTTAGAGTTAGGGTAAGGGGGTTAGGGATAGGGTTAGGGTTAAGGGTTAGGTTTATGGTTCAGGTTTAAGGTTAGCATTAGAGGGTAGGGTTAGTGTAACTGTAGGTCAGTGTTGGGGTTAAATCTCTAGGCATTAGGGTAAAGGTTAGTGTTATGGTTAAGAGTTAGGGTTAGGGTTAGTGTTGGTAGGGTTAAGGTTAGGGTTGGCGTTTCAGAATTAGGGATTAGGTGTTATGGTTATGGCTAGGAGTTAGGGTTAGAATTACGGTATAGGCTTGTTCTCAGGGTGTCATGCATTAACGTTAAGATAAGGGGTTGAACTTAGGGTTACGGTGAGGTTTACGTGTTGAGGTGAGCAGTAGGATCAGGGTTAGGTGTTATGTTCTCGGTTAGGGTTATGGGTGACGGGTAGGGTTTATGCTTAGGGCATGGGCCCTGTATGCACTAGGAGGCGAAGTTAGGAGTCTGTGATGGTCGCTGAGAACACACTCTATCCCACGCAGTGTATGGGCCTCTCGGTTTCATGCCGGACACTGTGGCAGAGCCGCCTTTCATGCATGGCTTAGTAGGATTGTAGGCTTTCAAAACTCTGAGAAAACAAGAAGTCTGAGAATTAGATTTAGGGTTAAAATTACGGCACGGTTTAGGGATGAAGATTAGTGATAGGGTGAGGGCTTAGGGTTAGGGGATAGGGTTAGGGTTAGGGTTGTGGTAGGGTGAAAGTTAGGGTTTTCATTTTAGAAATAGGGATGAGGTGTTATGGTTATGCCTATGGTTTAGGATTAGAATTATGGGATAGGGCTTCTTCTCAGGGTGTTATGCATTAACGTTAATTTAAGGGGATAAGTTAGCATTACGGGGAGGTTTATGGTTTACGTTTAGGAATAGGATCATGGTTAGGTGTTATGTTCAGGGTGAGGGTTATCTGTTAGGGGCAGTGATTATACTTAGCGTACAGGCCCTGTCTGCACTGGGCGGCGGGCGGGGGTTAGGGGGATAGGATTGTCCCCGGGAACACACTCTATTGAACGCTGGGTGTGGATTCCTGGGTTTCATGCAGGACACAGTGGCAGAGCACCCTTTAACTCATTGCATGGGAGGATTGTAGGCTTTCTAAACTCTGAGAAAGCAAGAAGTCTGAGAATTAGATTTAGGGGTAGGATTATGGTAATGTTTAGGGATGAAGATTAGTGTTAGGGTGGAGTCTTAGGGTTAGGTGTTAGGGTTAAATGTTAGTGTTAGGTTTAACAGTTACAGTTAGGTTTACGTTTAAGATTCAGGGTTAGGGTTAAGGTTTGGGTTTAGCGTTTGGCACAGGGTTAGGCTTCAGTATTATCCTTATGGATAAGGATTAGGAGTAGGGTTAGGGTTAAGGGTTAGTGTCAGGGTTAATGGTAAGTTTCAAGATTGAGGGTTAGGGTTGCGGTTAGAGTTAGGTTTAGCGTTAGGGGTTAGGGTTAGGCTTAGGGTTAAAGGATAGTATTATGGTTAAGTGTTGGGCTTAGGGTTAGGGTTTAGTGTTAGCGTTATCATTAAGGATTAGGGTTAGGGTCAGGGTTAAATGCTTGGGTGCGGGTAATGGTTAGGGTCAGGGTTAAGGTTTACGGATAGCGTTAGTGTTAAGGGTTATGGGTAGGTTTAGGGTTCAGGGTTAGAGTTAGCATTAGGGCTTAAGGTTAGGATTAGGCGGTAGGTTAGATTTAGGGTTAGATCTAAGCGTTAGGGTAAGGGCTAGGGTTAGGGTTAAGAGATAGGGTTAGGTTTAATGCTTAGGATTAGGGTTAGGGTTTGGGGTTAAAGTAAGTGTTAGGGGTTAGGTTTAAGGATCAAAGGTTAGGGTTATTTTTAGCTGTAGTGTTAGGGTTAGGGAAAAGGGATCCCATTAGCATTAAGGGTCTTCCTTACTGTAGGGTTAAGGGTTAGGCTTAGAGTTAAAGGTTAAGGTTAGGGTCAGTGTTAAGAATTAGGGTGAGGGTTAACGGTTAGGGTAAAGGTTAAGCGTTAGGGTTAGGGATTAGCGATTAGGGTTTTTGGTTAGTGTTAGGGTTAGAGGTTAGGAGTTCGTGTTTTATGAAGGGGTATGGTTAGAATTAGGACTGGGGTTAGAGTTAGGGTTAGGTATAGGGGTTAGGTTTAGGGGTTAGTTTTAGGGTAAAAGGATAGGATTAGGGTTATGGGTTGGACTTAGGTTTAGGGTTAAAATTTACTGCTAGGTTTAGGGATAGGGCTCAGGGTTAGCTTTAGGGGTTCTGGTTAGGGTTAGGTGTTAGGTTAGTGTCAGGGTTAGGTCTAGTCGTGCGGGTAAGGTTTAGGGTTAGCTTTAAGAGCTAGGGTTAGGTTTAATGGTTAGGATTAGGATTAGGGTTAAGGGTTAGTGTAAGGCTTAGGGGTTAGGGTGAAGGGTTAGGGTTTTTGTTAGGCATAGCGTTGGGGTTAGAAGTAAGGGTTACTGTCAGTGTTAGGGTTGTAGGTAGGGTTCCGGTTAGGGTTAGCGGTTTAGAATTAGGGTTAGGGATTAGGTGTTCCAGTGATGACTAGAAGATAGGGTTAGAATTATGGGATAGGGGTTGTTCTCAGGGAATGGGTTATGCATTAACGTTAGGATAAGAGGTTAAAGTTAGGCTCACGGTGAGGTTTACGTGTTAAGGGGAGAAATAGGAACAGGGTTGGGTGTTACGTTCCGGGTTAGGGTTATCTGTTAAAGGTATTGTTTATGCTTAGCGCACGGGCCCTGTCTGCATTAGGCGGGCGGAGGGAGTTTAGGGGGCTGGGATTGTACCCGGGAACCCACTCTATCATACTCTGGGTATGGGCCCGTGGGTTTCATGCAGGACACAGTGGTAGAGCCTCCTTTCACGCATGGCATGGGAGGATTGCAGGCTTTCTAAACTCTAAGAAAGCAAGAAGTCTGAGAATTAGATTTAGGGTTAGGATTCTCGTTAGGGTTAAGGATGAAGTTTAGTGTTAGGGTGAGGGCTTAAGGTTAGGGATTAGGGTTAGGGTTAAAGGTTACTCTTAGGTTTAACGGTTACAGTTCGGTTTAGGGTTGAGGTTTACGGTTAGGGTTAAGATGAGGGGTTAGGGTTTGGTAGACGTTTAGGGTTAAGTGTTAGGTTTAGAGTTGAAGATTAGGATTAGGGTTAGGAATAAAGGTTAGCGTGAGAGTTAACGCTTAGGGTTAAGGTTAAGAGTTAGGGTTTACGGTTAGGCTTAGGGTTAGATTTAGGGTTAGAGTTATGTGCTATGGTTTGTGTTAGGGGTTAGGGTTAGGTTTACTGTTCACGGTTAGGGTTAGGTTTAGGGGTTAGCATTAGGGTTAGGGATTAGGTTTAGGGTAAGGGTCTAGAGTTAATGTTGGGCTTTGGGCTCAGGGCTTAGGTTCAGGGTCAGGGGTTAGCGTTGGTGGTAGGGCTTAGCTTTAGCGGTCAGTTTAAGGGCACAGGACCTGGTTAATCTACGGTGAGAGGGGTGCGGTCGGATTCACCACGAAAGCACAACATCATTCCGTGGGCCCTGGGACAGGACCTCCATGCAGGACTCAGGCGGAGCCTCATCTCACACATGGCATGGCTGTATTGTAGGCTTGCTTCACTCTGGGAATGGAAGTAGTGTGAGAATTAGGGTTGGGGTTGGGGTTAGGGTTTTTCATGTTAGGGGTTAGGTTTCGAGTCAGGGCTAGGTGCTAGGGATTAGTGGTTAGGGTTAGAGTTAGTGTTAGGGGTAAGGTGTTAAGTCTGGGTTAGGGGGCCAGGGTAAGGTTTAGGGTTGGAGTTAGCGTTAGGGTTAGGGGTTAGGGTTAAGGGATAGGGTTAGGATTCAGGGTGAGGGTTAGAGGGTTAACAGTTGGGGTTAGGCTTAGGGGTTAGGTATAGTATTAAGGTTAAGGGTTAGGAGCTTGGTTCAGGTTTAAGGTTAGCATTAGGGGTTGGGGTTAGTGTTAACTGTAGGTCAGTGTTGGGGTTAGATCTCTAGGCATTAGGGTAAAGGTTAGGGTTAGGGTTAAGAGTTAGGGTTCTGTTTAATGGTTAGGATTGGGAATAGGGATAAGGGTTAGGGTTAAGGTTAGGGGTTATGACGAAGGATCAATGGTTAGGGTTACTTTTAGGCGTAGGGTTAGGGTAAGGGGTTAGGGTTAGTGTAAGTGTTGTTGGTCGGGTTAAGGTTAGGGTTGGCATTTCAGAATTAGGGATTAAGTGCTACGGTTATAGCTAGGAGGTAGGGTTATAATGACGGTATAGGGCTTGTTCTCAGGGTGTCATGCATTAACGTTAAGATATGGGGTTAAAGTTAGGGTTATGGTGAGGTTTACCTGTTAAGGTGAGAAGAAGGATCAGGGTTAGGTGTTATGTTGTGGGTTAGGCTTATGGGTGAGGGGTAGGGTTTATGCTTAGGGCACGGGCCCTGTATGCCCTAGGAGGCAAAGTTAGGTGTCTGGGATGGTCGCTGGGAACCCACTCTACCGCACGCAGTGTATGGGCCTCTGGGTTTCATGCAGGACACTGTGGCAGAGCCTCCTTTCACGCATGGCGTGGGAGGATTGCAGGCTTTCTAAACTCTAGGAAAGCAAGAAGTCTGAGAATTAGATTTAGGGTTAGGATTCTGGTTAGGGTTAAGGATGAAGTTTAGTGTTAGGGTGAGGGCTTAGGGTTAGGGATTAGGGTTAGGGTTAAAGGTTACTCTTAGGTTTAACGGTTACACTTTGGTTTAGGGTTGAGGTTTACGGATAGGGTTAAGATGAGGGGTTAGGGTTTGGTACAGGGTTAGGGTTAAGTGTTAGGTTTAGGGTTGAAGATTAGGATTAGGGTTAGGATTAAAGGTTAGCGTGAGAGTTAACGCTTAGGGTTAAGGTTAAGAGTCAGGGTTTAGGGTTAGGGTTAGGGTTAGGGTTAGTTTTAGGGTTAGAGTTATGTTCTATGGTTTGTGTTAGAGGTTAGGGTTAGGTTTACTGGTCACGGTTAGGGTTACGTTTAGGGGGTAGCATTAGGGTTAGGGTTAGGATTAAGGGATAGGATTAGGGATAAGTGTTGGGCTTAGGGTTAGGGTTTAGTGTTAGGGTTAGCATTAAGGATTAGGGGTAGGGTCAGGGTTAAATGCTTGGGTGCGGGTAATGGTTAGGGTCAGGGTTTAGGTTCACGGATAGGGTTAGTGTTAAGGGTTACGGGTAGGTTTAGGGTCCAGGGTTAGTGTTAGCATTAGGGCTTAAGGTTAGGAATAGGCGGTAGGTTAGATTTAGGGTTAGATCTAGGCGTTAGGGTAAGGGCTAGCGTTAGGGTTAAGAGATAGGGTTAGGTTTAATGCTTAGGATTAGGGTTAGGGTTTGGGGTTAAAGTAAGTGTTAGGGGTTAGGTTTAAGGATCCAAGGTTAGGGTTATTTTTAGCTGTAGTGTTAGGGTTAGGGATAAGGGATCCCATTAGCATTAAGGGTCTTCCTTACTGTAGGGTTAAGGGTTAGGCTTAGAGTTAAAGGTTAAGGTTAGGGTCAGTGTTAAGATTCAGGGTGAGGGTTAACGGTTAGGGTAAAAGTTAAGCGTTAGGGTTAGGGATTAGTGATTAGGGTTTTTGGTTAGTGTTAGCGTTAGCGGTTAGGAGTTAGTGTTTTATGAAGGGGTATGGTTAGAATTAGGATTGGGGTTAGAGTTAGGGGAGGTATAGGGGTTAGATTTAGGGGTTAGTTTTAGGGTAAAAGGATAGGATTAGGGTTACGGGTTGGGGTTAGGTTTAGGGTTAAAGTTTACTGCTAGGGTTAGGGATAGGGTTCAGGGTTAGCTTTAGGGGTTCTGGTTAGGGTTAGGTGTTAGGTAGTGTCAGGGTTAGGTCTCGTCGTGAGGGTCAGGTTTAGGGTTAGCTTTAAGAGCTAGGGTTAGGTTTAATGGTTAGGATTAGGATTAGGGTTAAGGGTTAGCGTAAGGCTTAGGGGTTAGGGTGAAGGGTTAGGGTTTTTGTTAGGCATAGCGTTGGGGTTAGAAGTAAGGGTTACTGTCAGTGTTAGGGTTGTAGGTAGGGTTCCGGTTAGGGTTAGCGGTTTAGAATTAGGGTTAGGGATTAGGTGTTCCAGTGATGACTAGAAGATAGGGTTAGAATTATGGGATAGGGGTTGTTCTCAGGGAATGGGTTATGCATTAACGTTAGGATAGGAGGTTAAAGTTAGGCTCACGGTGAGGTTTACGTGTTAAGGGGAGAAATAGGAACAGGGTTGGGTGTTACGTTCAGGGTTAGGGTTATCTGTTAAAGGTATTGTTTATGCTTAGCGCACGGGCCCTGTCTGCATTAGGCGGGCGGGGGGAGTTTAGGGGGCTGGGATTGTACCCGGGAACCCACTCTATCATACTCTGGGTATGGGCCCGTGGGTTTCATGCAGGACACAGTGGTAGAGCCTCCTTTCAGGCATGGCATGGGAGGATTGCAGGCTTTCTAAACTCTAAGAAAGCAAGAAGTCTGAGAATTAGATTTAGGGTTAGGATTCTCGTTAGGGTTAAGGATGAAGTTTAGTGTTAGGGTGAGGGCTTAAGGTTAGGGATTAGGGTTAGGGTTAAAGGTTACTCTTAGGTTTAACGGTTACAGTTCGGTTTAGGGTTGAAGTTTACGGTTAGGGTTAAGATGAGGGGTTAGGGTTTGGTAGACGTTTAGGGTTAAGTGTTAGGTTTAGAGTTGAAGATTAGGATTAGGGTTAGGAATAAAGGTTAGCGTGAGAGTTAACGCTTAGGGTTAAGGTTAAGAGTTAGGGTTTACGGTTAGGCTTAGGGTTAGATTTAGGGTTAGAGTTATGTGCTATGGTTTGTGTTAGGGGTTAGGGTTAGGTTTACTGTTCACGGTTAGGGTTAGGTTTAGGGGTTAGCATTAGGGTTAGGGATTAGGTTTAGGGTAAGGGTCTAGAGTTAATGTTGGGCTTTGGGCTCAGGGCTTAGGTTCAGGGTCAGGGGTTAGCGTTGGTGGTAGGGCTTAGCTTTAGCGGTCAGTTTAAGGGCACAGGACCTGGTTAATCTACGGTGAGAGGGGTGCGGTCGGATTCACCACGAAAGCACAACATCATTCCGTGGGCCCTGGGACAGGACCTCCATGCAGGACTCAGGCGGAGCCTCATCTCACACATGGCATGGCTGTATTGTAGGCTTGCTTCACTCTGGGAATGGAAGTAGTGTGAGAATTAGGGTTGGGGTTGGGGTTAGGGTTTTTCATGTTAGGGGTTAGGTTTCGAGTCAGGGCTAGGTGCTAGGGATTAGTGGTTAGGGTTAGAGTTAGTGTTAGGGGTAAGGTGTTAAGTCTGGGTTAGGGGGCCAGGGTAAGGTTTAGGGTTGGAGTTAGCGTTAGGGTTAGGGGTTAGGGTTAAGGGATAGGGTTAGGATTCAGGGTGAGGGTTAGAGGGTTAACAGTTGGGGTTAGGCTTAGGGGTTAGGTATAGTATTAGGGTTAAGGGTTAGGAGCTTGGTTCAGGTTTAAGGTTAGCATTAGGGGTTGGGGTTAGTGTTAACTGTAGGTCAGTGTTGGGGTTAGATCTCTAGGCATTAGGGTAAAGGTTAGGGTTAGGGTTAAGAGTTAGGGTTCTGTTTAATGGTTAGGATTGGGAATAGGGATAAGGGTTAGGGTTAAGGTTAGGGGTTATGACGAAGGATCAATGGTTAGGGTTACTTTTAGGCGTAGGGTTAGGGTAAGGGGTTAGGGTTAGTGTAAGTGTTGTTGGTCGGGTTAAGGTTAGGGTTGGCATTTCAGAATTAGGGATTAAGTGCTACGGTTATAGCTAGGAGGTAGGGTTATAATGACGGTATAGGGCTTGTTCTCAGGGTGTCATGCATTAACGTTAAGATATGGGGTTAAAGTTAGGGTTATGGTGAGGTTTACCTGTTAAGGTGAGAAGAAGGATCAGGGTTAGGTGTTATGTTGTGGGTTAGGCTTATGGGTGAGGGGTAGGGTTTATGCTTAGGGCACGGGCCCTGTATGCCCTAGGAGGCAAAGTTAGGTGTCTGGGATGGTCGCTGGGAACCCACTCTACCGCACGCAGTGTATGGGCCTCTGGGTTTCATGCAGGACACTGTGGCAGAGCCTCCTTTCACGCATGGCGTGGGAGGATTGCAGGCTTTCTAAACTCTAGGAAAGCAAGAAGTCTGAGAATTAGATTTAGGGTTAGGATTCTGGTTAGGGTTAAGGATGAAGTTTAGTGTTAGGGTGAGGGCTTAGGGTTACGGAATAGGGTTAGGGTTAAAGGTTACTCTTAGGTTTAACGGTTACACTTTGGTTTAGGGTTGAGGTTTACGGATAGGGTTAAGATGAGGGGTTAGGGTTTGGTACAGGGTTAGGGTTAAGAGTTAGGTTTAGGGTTGAAGATTAGGATTAGGGTTAGGATTAAAGGTTAGCGTGAGAGTTAACGCTTAGGGTTAAGGTTAAGAGTCAGGGTTTAGGGTTAGGGTTAGGGTTAGGGTTAGTTTTAGGGTTAGAGTTATGTTCTATGGTTTGTGTTAGAGGTTAGGGTTAGGTTTACTGGTCACGGTTAGGGTTACGTTTAGGGGGTAGCATTAGGGTTAGGGTTAGGGTTAAGGGATAGGATTAGGGATAAGTGTTGGGCTTAGGGTTAGGGTTTAGTGTTAGGGTTAGAATTAAGGATTAGTGTTAGAATCAGGGTTAAATGCTTGGGTGCGGGTAATGGTTAGGGTCAGGGTTAAGGTTCACGGATAGGGTTAGTGTTAAGGGTTACGGGTAGGTTTAGGGTTCAGGGTTAGTGTTAGCATTAGGGCTTAAGGTTAGGATTAGGCGGTAGGTTAGATTTAGGGTTAGATCTAGGCGTTAGGGTAAGGGCTAGCGTTAGGGTTAAGAGATAGGGTTAGGTTTAATGCTTAGGATTAGGGTTAGGGTTTGGGGTTAAAGTAAGTGTTAGGGGTTAGGTTTAAGGATCCAAGGTTAGGGTTATTTTTAGCTGTAGTGTTAGGGTTAGGGATAAGTGATCCCATTAGCATTAAGGGTCTTCCTTACTGTAGGGTTAAGGGTTAGGCTTAGAGTTAAAGGTTAAGGTTAGGTTCAGTGTTAAGATTCAGGGTGAGGGTTAACGGTTAGGGTAAAGGTTAAGCGTTAGGGTTAGGGATTAGTGATTAGGGTTTTTGGTTAGTGTTAGCGTTAGCGGTTAGGAGTTAGTGTTTTATGAAGGGGTATGGTTAGAATTAGGATTGGGGTTAGAGTTAGGGGAGGTATAGGGGTTAGGTTTAGGGGTTAGTTTTAGGGTAAAAGGATAGGATTAGGGTTACGGGTTGGGGTTAGGATTAGGGTTAAAGTTTACTGCTAGGGTTAGGGATAGGGTTCAGGGTTAGCTTTAGGGGTTCTGGTTAGGGTTAGGTGTTAGGTTAGTGTCAGGGTTAGGTCTCGTCGTGAGGGTAAGGTTTAGGGTTAGCTTTAAGAGCTAGGGTTAGGTTTAATGGTTAGGATTAGGATTAGGGTTAAGGGTTAGGGTAAGGCTTAGGGGTTAGGGTGAAGGGTTAGGGTTTTTGTTAGACAAAGCGTTGGGGTTAGAAGTAAGGGTTACTGTCAGTGTTAGGGTTGTAGGTAGGGTTACGGTTAGGGTTAGCGGTTTAGAATTAGGGTTAGGGATTAGGTGTCACAGTAATGACTAGGAGATAGGGTTAGAATTATGGGATAGGGGTTGTTCTCAGGAAATGGGTTATGCATTAACGTTAGGATAAGAGGTTAAAGTTAGGCGCACGGTGAGGTTTACATGTTAAGGGGAGAAATAGGAACAGGGTTGGGTGTTATGTTCAGGGTTAGGGTTATCTGTTAAAGGTATTGTTTATGCTTAGCGCACGGGCCCTGTCTGCATTAGGTTGGCGGGGGGAGTTTAGGGGGCTGGGATTGTACCCGGGAACCCACTCTATCATACTCTGGGTATGGGCCCGTGGGTTTCATGCAGGACACAGTGGTAGAGCCTCCTTTCACGCATGGCATGGGAGGATTGCAGGCTTTCTAAACTCTAAGAAAGCAAGAAGTCTGAGAATTAGATTTAGGGTTAGGATTCTGGTTAGGGTTAAGGATGAAGTTTAGTGTTAGGGTTAGGGCTTAGGGTTAGGGAATAGGGTTAGGGTTAAAGGTTACTCTTAGGTTTAACGGTTACACTTTGGTTTAGGGTTGAGGTTTACGGTTAGGGTTAAGATGAGGGGTTAGTGTTTGGTACAGGGTTAGGGTTAAGTGTTAGGTTTAGGGTTGAAGATTAGGATTAGGGTTAGGATTAAAGGTTAGCGTGAGAGTTAACGCTTAGGGTTAAGGTTAAGAGGTAGGGTTTAGGGTTAGGGTTAGGGTTAGTGTTAGTTTTAGGGTTAGAGTTATGTGCTATGGTTTGTGTTACAGGTTAGGGTTAGGTTTACTGGTCACGGTTAGGGTTACGTTTAGGGGTTAGCATTAGGGTTAGGGTTAGGGTTAAGGGATAGAATTAGGGATAAGTGTTGGGCTTCGGGTTAGGGTTTAGTGTTACGGTTAGAATTAAGGATTAGAGTTAGAATGAGGGTTAAATGCTTGGGTGTGGGTAATGGCTAGGGTCAGGGTTAAGGTTCACGGATAGGGTTAGTGTTAAGGGTTACGGGTAGGTTTAGGGTTCAGGGTTAGTGTTAGCATTAGGGCTTAAGGTTAGGATTAGGCGGTAGGTTAGATTTAGGGTTAGATCTAGGCGTTAGGGTAAGGGCTAGCGTTAGGGTTAAGAGATAGGGTTAGGTTTAATGCTTAGGATTAGGGTTAGGGGTTGGGGTTAAAGTAAGTGTTAGGGGTTAGGTTTAAGGATCCAAGGTTAGGGTTATTTTTAGCTGTAGTGATAGGTTAGGGATAAGGGATCCCATTAGCATTAAGGGTCTTCCTTACTGTAGGGTTAAGGGTTAGGCTTAGAGTTAAAGGTTAAGGTTAGGGTCAGTGTTAAGATTTAGGGTGAGGGTTAACGGTTAGGGTAAAGGTTAAGCGTTAGGGTTAGGGATTAGTGATTAGGGTTTTTGGTTAGTGTTAGGGTTAGCGGATAGGAGTTAGTGTTTTATGAAGGGGTATGGTTAGAATTAGGATTGGGGTTAGAGTTAGGGTGAGGTATAGGGGTTAGGTTTAGGGGTTAGTTTTAGGGTAAAAGGATAGGATTAGGGTTACGGGTTGGGCTTAGGTTTAGGGTTAAAGTTTACTGCTGGGGTTAGGGATAGGGTTCAGGGTTAGCTTTAGGGGTTCTGGTTAGGGTTAGGTGTTAGGTTAGTGTCAGGGTTAGGTCTCGTCGTGAGGGTAAGGTTTAGGGTTAGCTTTAAGAGCTAGGGTTAGGTTTAATGGTTAGGATTAGGATTAGGGTTAAGGGTTAGGGTAAGGCTTAGGGGTTAGTGTGAAGGGTTAGGGTTTTTGTTAGACAAAGCGTTGGGGTTAGAAGTAAGGGTTACTGTCAGTGTTAGGGTTGTAGGTAGGGTTACGGTTAGGGTTAGCGGTTTAGAATTAGGGTTAGGGATTAGGTGTCACAGTAATGACTAGGAGATAGGGTTAGAATTATGGGATAGGGGTTGTTCTCAGAAAATGGGTTATGCATTAACGTTAGGATAAGAGGTTAAAGTTAGGCGCACGGTGAGGTTTACGTGTTAAGGGGAGAAATAGGAACAGGGTTGGGTGTTATGTTCAGGGTTAGGGTTATCTGTTAAAGGTATTGTTTATGCTTAGCGCACGGGCCCTGTCTGCATTAGGCAGGAGGGGGGAGTTTAGGGGGCTGGGATTGTACCCGGGAACCCACTCTATCATACTCTGTGTATGGGCCCGTGGGTTTCATGCAGGACACAGTGGTAGAGCCTCCTTTCACGCATGGCATGGGAGGATTGCAGGCTTTCTAAACTCTAAGAAAGCAAGAAGTCTGAGAATTAGATTTAGGGTTAGGATTCTGGTTAGGGTTAAGGATGAAGTTTAGTGTTAGGGTGAGGGCTTAGGGTTAGGGATTAGGGTTCGGGTTAAAGGTTACTCTTAGGTTTAACGGTTACACTTTGGTTTAGGGTTGAGGTTTACGGTTAGGGTTAAGATGAGGGGTTAGGCTTTGGTACAGGGTTAGGGTTAAGTGTTAGGTTTAGGGTTGAAGATTAGGATTAGGGTTAGGATTAAAGGTTAGCGTGAGAGTTAACGCTTAGGGTTAAGGTTAAGAGTTAGGGTTTAGGGTTAGGGTTAGGGTTAGTTTTAGGGTTAGAGTTATGTGCTATGGTTTGTGTTAGAGGTTAGGGTTAGGTTTACTGGTCACGGTTAGGGTTACCTTTAGGGGTTAGCATTAGGGTTAGGGTTAGGGTTAGGGTTAAGGGATACGATTAGGGTTAAGTGTTGGGCTTAGGGTTAGGTTTTAGTATTAGGGTTATCATTAAGGATTAGGGGTATGGTCAGGTTTAAATGCCTGGGTGCGGGTAATTGTTAGGGTCAGGGTTAAGGTTCACGGTTAGGGTTAGTGTTAAGGGTTACGGGTAGGTTTAGGGTTCAGGGTTAGAGTTAGCATTAGGGCTTAAGGTTAGGATTAGGCGGTAGGTTAGATTTAGGGTTAGATCTAGGCGTTAGGGTAAGGGCTAGCGTTAGGGTTAAGAGATAGGGTTAGGTTTAATGCTTAGGATTAGGGTTAGGGTTTGGGGTTAAAGTAAGTGTTAGGGGTTAGGTTTAAGGATCTAAGGTTAGGGTTATTTTTAGCTGTAGTGTTAGGGTTAGGGATAAGGGATCCCATTAGCATTAAGGGTCTTCCTTACTGTAGGGTTAAGGGTTAGGCTTAGAGTTAAAGGTTAAGGTTAGGGTCAGTGTTAAGATTTAGGGTGAGGGTTAACGGTTAGGGTAAAGGTTAAGCGTTAGGGTTAGGGATTAGTGATTAGGGTTTTTGGTTAGTGTTAGGGTTAGCGGTTAGGAGTTAGTGGTTTATGAAGGGGTATGGTTAGAATTAGGATTGGGGTTAGAGTTAGGGTGAGGTATAGGGGTTAGGTTTAGGGGTTAGTTTTAGGGTAAAAGGATAGGATTAGGGTTACGGGTTGGGCTTAGGTTTAGGGTTAAAGTTTACTGCTAGGGTTAGGGATAGGTTTCAGGGTTAGCTTTAGGGGTTCTGGTTAGGGATAGGTGTTAGGTTAGTGTCAGGGTTAGGTCTAGTCGTGAGGGTCAGGTTTAGGGTTAGCTTTAAGAGCTAGGGTTAGGTTTAATGGTTAGGATTAGGATTAGGGTTAAGGGTTAGGGTAAGGCTTAGGGGTTAGGGTGAAGGGTTAGGGTCAAGGGTTAGGGTTTTTGTTAGGCATAGCGTTGGGGTTAGAAGTAAAGGTTACTGTCAGTGTTAGGGTTGTAGGTAGGGTTACGGTTAGGGTTAGCGGTTTAGAATTAGGGTTAGGGATTAGGTGTCACAGTGATGACTAGGAGATAGGGTTAGAATTATGGGATAGGGGTTGTTCTCAGGAAATGGGTTATGCATTAACGTTAGGATAAGAGGTTAAAGTTAGGCGCACGGTGAGGTTTACGTGTTAAGGGGAGAAATAGGAACAGGGTTGGGTGTTATGTTCAGGGTTAGGGTTATCTGTTAAAGGTATTGTTTATGCTTAGCGCACGGGCCCTGTCTGCATTAGGCGGGCGGGGGCAGTTTAGGGGGCTGGGATTGTACCCGGGAACCCACTCTATCATACTCTGGGTATGGGCCCGTGGGTTTCATGCAGGACACAGTGGTAGAGCCTCCTTTCACGCATGGCATGGGAGGATTGCAGGCTTTCTAAACTCTAAGAGAGCAAGAAGTCTGAGAATTAGATTTAGGGTTAGGATTCTGGTTAGGGTTAAGGATGAAGTTTAGTGTTAGGGTGAGGGCTTAGGGTTAGGGATTAGGGTTAGGGTTAAAGGTTACTCTTAGGTTTAACGGTTACACTTTGGTTTAGGGTTGAGGTTTACGGTTAGGGTTAAGATGAGGGGTTAGGGTTTGGTACAGAGTTAGGGTTAAGTGTTAGGTTTAGGGTTGAAGATTAGGATTAGGGTTAGGATTAAAGGTTAGCGTGAGAGTTAACGCTTAGGGTTAAGGTTAAGAGTTAGGGTTTAGGGTTAGGGTTAGGGTTAGTTTTAGGGTTAGAGTTATGTGCTATGGTTTGTGTTAGAGTTTAGGGTTAGGTTTACTGGTCACGGTTAGGGTTACGTTTAGGTGTTAGCATTAGGGTTAGGGTTAGGGTTAAGGGATAGGATTAGGGTTAAGTGTTGGGCTTAGGGTTAGGGTTTAGTGTTAGGGTTAGCATTAAGGATTAGGGTTAGGGTCAGGGTTAAATGCTTGGGTGCGGGTAATGGTTAGGGTCAGGGTTAAGGTTCACGGATAGGGTTAGTGTTAAGGGTTACGGGTAGGTTTAGGGTTCAGGGTTAGTGTTAGCATTAGGGCTTAAGGTTAGGATTAGGCGGTAGGTTAGATTTAGGGTTAGATCTAGGCGTTAGGGTAAGGGCTAGCGTTAGGGTTAAGAGATAGGGTTAGGTTTAATGCTTAGGATTAGGGTTAGGGTTTGGGGTTAAAGTAAGTGTTAGGGGTTAGGTTTAAGGATCCAAGGTTAGGGTTATTTTTAGCTGTAGTGTTAGGGTTAGGGATAAGGGATCCCATTAGCATTAATGGTCCTCCTTACTGTAGGGTTAAGGGTTAGGCTTAGAGTTAAATTTTAAGGTTAGGGTCAGTGTTAAGATTTAGGGTGAGGGTTAACGGTTAGGGTAAAGGTTAAGCGTTAGGGTTAGGAATTAGTGATTAGGGTTTTTGGTTAGTGTTAGGGTTAGCGGTTAGGAGTTAGTGTTTTATGAAGGGGTATGGTTAGAATTAGGATTGGGGTTAGAGTTAGGGTGAGGTATAGGGGTTAGGTTTAGGGGTTAGTTTTAGGGTAAAAGGATAGGATTAGGGTTACGGGTTGGGCTTAGGTTTAGGGTTAAAGTTTACTGCTAGGGTTAGGGATAGGTTTCAGGGTTAGCTTTAGGGGTTCTGGTTAGGGATAGGTGTTAGGTTAGTGTCAGGGTTAGGTCTAGTCGTGAGGGTCAGGTTTAGGGTTAGCTTTAAGAGCTAGGGTTAGGTTTAATGGTTAGGATTAGGATTAGGGTTAAGGGTTAGGGTAAGGCTTAGGGGTTAGGGTGAAGGGTTAGGGTCAAGGGTTAGGGTTTTTGTTAGGCATAGCGTTGGGGTTAGAAGTAAGGGTTACTGTCAGTGTTAGGGTTGTAGGTAGGGTTACGGTTAGGGTTAGCGGTTTAGAATTAGGGTTAGGGATTAGGTGTCACAGTGATGAGTAGGAGATAGGGTTAGAATTATGGGATAGGGGTTGTTCTCAGGAAATGGGTTACGCATTAACGTTAGGATAAGAGGTTAAAGTTAGGCGCACGGTGAGGTTTATGTGTTAAGGGGAGAAATAGGAACAGGGTTGGGTGTTATGTTCAGGGTTAGGGCTATCTGTTAAAGGTATTGTTTATGCTTAGCGCACGGGCCCTGTCTGCATTAGGCGGGCGGGGGGAGTTTAGGGGGCTGGGATTGTACCCGGGAAGCCACTCTATCATACTCTGGGTATGGGCCCGTGGGTTTCATGCAGGACACAGTGGTAGAGCCTCCTTTCACGCATGGCATGGGAGGATTGCAGGCTTTCTAAACTCTAAGAGAGCAAGAAGTCTGAGAATTAGATTTAGGGTTAGGATTCTGGTTAGGGTTAAGGATGAAGTTTAGTGTTAGGGTGAGGGCTTAGGGTTAGGGATTAGGGTTAGGGTTAAAGGTTACTCTTAGGTTTAACGGTTACACTTTGGTTTAGGGTTGAGGTTTACGGTTAGGGTTAAGATGAGGGGTTAGGGTTTGGTACAGGGTTAGGGTTAAGTGTTAGGTTTAGGGTTGAAGATTAGGATTAGGGTTAGCATTAAAGGTTAGCGTGAGAGTTAACGCTTTGGGTTAAGGTTAAGAGTTAGGGTTAGGGTTAGTTTTAGGGTTAGAGTTATGTGCTATGGTTTGTGTTAGAGGTTAGGGTTAGGTTTACTGGACACGGTTAGGGTTACGTTTAGGGGTTAGCATTAGGGTTAGGGTTAGGGTTAGGGTTAAGGGATAGGATTAGGGTTAAGTGTTGGGCTTAGGGTTAGGGTTTAGTGTTAGGGTTAGCATTAAGGATTAGGGTTAGGGTCAGGGTTAAATGCTTGGGTGTGGGTAATGGTTATGGTCAGGGTTAAGGTTCACGGATAGGGTTAGTGTTAAGGGTTACGGGTAGGTTTAGGGTTCAGGCTTAGTGTTAGCATTAGGGCTTAAGTTTAGGATTAGGCGGTAGGTTAGATTTAGGGTTCGATCTAGGCGTTAGGGTAAGGGCTAGCGTTAGGGTTAAGAGATAGGGTTAGGTTTAATGCTTAGGATTAGGGTTAGGGTTTGGGGTTAAAGTAAGTGTTAGGGGTTAGGTTTAAGGATCCAAGGTTAGGGTTATTTTTAGCTGTAGTGTTAGGGTTAGGGATAAGGGATCCCATTAGCATTAATGGTCCTCCTTACTGTAGGGTTAGGGGTTAGGCTTAGAGTTAAATTTTAAGGTTAGGGTCAGTGTTAAGATTTAGGGTGAGGGTTAACGGTTAGGGTAAAGGTTAAGCGTTAGGGTTAGGAATTAGTGATTAGGGTTTTTGGTTAGTGTTAGGGTTAGCGGTTAGGAGTTAGTGTTTTATGAAGGGGTATGGTTAGAATTAGGATTGGGGTTAGAGTTAGGGTGAGGTATAGGGGTTAGGTTTAGGGGTTAGTTTTAGGGTAAAAGGATAGGATTAGGGTTACGGGTTGGGCTTAGATTTAGGGTTAAAGTTTACTGCTAGGGTTAGGGATAGGGTTCAGGGTTAGCTTTAGGGGTTCTGGTTAGGGTTAGGTGTTACGTTAGTGTCAGGGTTAGGTCTAGTCGTGAGGGTCAGGTTTAGGGTTAGCTTTAAGAGCTAGGGTTAGGTTTAATGGTTAGGATTAGGATGAGGGTTAAGGGTTAGGGTAAGGCTTAGGGGTTAGGGTGAAGGGTTAGGGTCAAGGGTTAGGGTTTTTGTTAGGCATAGCGTTGGGGTTAGAAGTAAGGGTTACTGTCAGTGTTAGGGTTGTAGGTAGGGTTACGGTTAGGGTTAGCGGTTTAGAATTAGGGTTAGGGATTAGGTGTCACAGTGATGACTAGGAGATAGGGTTAGAATTATGGGATAGGGGTTGTTCTCAGGAAATGGGTTATGCATTAACGTTAGGATAAGAGGTTAAAGTTGGGTGCACGGTGAGGTTTACGTGTTAAGGGGAGAAATAGGAACAGGGTTGGGTGTTATGTTCAGGGTTAGGGCTATCTGTTAAAGGTATTGTTTATGCTTAGCGCACGGGCCCTGTCTGCTTTAGGCGGGCGGGGGGAGTTTAGGGGGCTTGGATTGTACCCGGGAACCCACTCTATCATACTCTGGGTATGGGCCCGTGGGTTTCATGCAGGACACAGTGGTAGAGCCTCCTTTCACGCATGGCATGGGAGGATTGCAGGCTTTCTAAACTCTAAGAAAGCAAGAAGTCTGAGAATTAGATTTAGGGTTAGGATTCTGGTTAGGGTTAAGGATGAAGATTAGTGTTAGGGTGAGGGCTTAGGGTTAGGGATTAGGGTTAGGGTTAAAGGTTACTCTTAGGTTTAACGGTTACACTTTGGTTTAGGGTTGAGGTTTACGGTTAGGGTTAAGATGAGGGGTTAGGTTTTGGTACAGGGTTAGGGTTAAGTGTTAGGTTTAGGGTTGAAGATTAGGATTAGGGTTAGGATTAAATGTTAGCGTGAGAGTTAATGCTTAGGCTTAAGGTTAAGAGTTAGGGTTTAGGGTTAGGTTTAGGGTTAGTTTTAGAGTTAGAGTTATGTGCCATGGTTTGTGTTAGAGGTTAGGGTTAGGTTTACTGGTCACAGTTAGGGTTACGTTTAGGGGGTAGCACTAGGGTTAGGGTTAGTGTTAGGGTTAAGGGATAGGATTAGGGTTAAGTGTTGGGCTTAGGGTTAGGGTTTAGTGTTAGGGTTAGCATTAAGGATTAGGGTTAGGGTCAGGGTTAAATGCTTGGGTGTGGGTAATGGTTATGGTCAGGGTTAAGGTTCACGGATAGGGTTAGTGTTAAGGGTTACGGGTAGGTTTAGGGTTCAGGCTTAGTGTTAGCATTAGGGCTTAAGTTTAGGATTAGGCGGTAGGTTAGATTTAGGGTTCGATCTAGGCGTTAGGGTAAGGGCTAGCGTTAGGGTTAAGAGATAGGGTTAGGTTTAATGCTTAGGATTAGGGTTAGGGTTTGGGGTTAAAGTAAGTGTTAGGGGTTAGGTTTAAGGATCCAAGGTTAGGGTTATTTTTAGCTGTAGTGTTAGGGTTAGGGATAAGGGATCCCATTAGCATTAAGGGTCTTCCTTACTGTAGGGTTAAGGGTTAGGCTTAGAGTTAAACGTTAAGGTTAGGGTCAGTGTTAAGATTTAGGGTGAGGGTTAACGGTTAGGGTAAAGGTTAAGCGTTAGGGTTAGGGATTAGTGATTAGGGTTTTTGGTTAATGTTAGGGTTAGCGGTTAGGAGTTAGTGTTTTATGAAGGGGTATGATTAGAATTAGGATTGGGGTTAGAGTTAGGGTGAGGTATAGTGGTTAGGTTTAGGGGTTAGTTTTAGGGTAAAAGGATAGGATTAGGGTTACGGGTTGGGCTTAGGTTTAGGGTTAAAGTGTACTGCTAGGGTTAGGGATAGGGTTCAGGGTTAGCTTTAGGGGTTCTGGTTAGGGTTAGGTGTTAGGTTAGTGTCAGGGTTAGGTCTAGTCGTGAGGGTAAGGTTTAGGGTTAGCTTTAAGAGCTAGGGTTAGGTTTAATGGTTAGGATTAGGATTAGGGTTAAGGGTTAGGGTAAGGCTTAGGGGTTAGGGTGAAGGGTTAGGGTCAAGGGTTAGGGTTTTTGTTAGGCATAGCGTTGGGGTTAGAAGTAAGGGTTACTGTCAGTGTTAGGTTTGTAGGTAGGGTTACGGTTAGGGTTAGCGGTTTAGAATTAGGGTTAGGGGATCGGGAAGATGGCGGAGTGGCGGTGACTGCCCGGATCTGCGCCCCGGCGAGGAACCGTGGATCCGGACCTGCCACAACGCTAGAGTACCGCTCCCACACAGGAACAGCGGTGTGAATCCACGGAGAATCTGCGTGGGACAAACAGAGCAAGTGAGGTCTGAGGTGAACAGAAATTAAGATCGCGGAACTCTGCAGAAGGCGTGGAACAGACAGTAGCCAGTGGAGCGCAGGCGGCTGCGCCCGCCCCCAGGTGGGGCGGGGGCAGTCTTTAGGAAAAGCGGCTTGCGCTCCTCACTGACCTCCACCCCCAATTGCTTGGAGACCCCCTCGCAAGCCAGAGCAGAATCACCAAGCGAGACGTAGGGCATTGCAGACAGGAGGCTTTTTCGGGAGAATAGCTTGGAACCTGGGAAGTCTCGGCTGAGACAGTCCTTGGCGAGAAGGGACGGACCTGTGCCAGGGGGGAGGGGCACGAACAATCCCCGATCAGCGAATTGCGCTGTACCTCTGTGCTACTTTTGTCGGTGGTTCTTCAGCCGGTGGCCCTCGGCGGCTTTGCCCGCCAAACCCCCCCGGCAGCGGCGGTCCCTGGTCTCTGCCTGCCGGGGAGCCGGTCCCCCTCCGACCCCGGAGCGCTGCGGGCGCCATCTTGAAAGCAAAGGCGGAACCGCTCGGGAGCCATAAGGTGCCCAGCGGCTCTCTCTCCCCGGCGCCCCCCGCTGGTCTCTGGGCCCGCGCCATCTCCGCCGGCCGCACTCGGCGTGAAGGGGCGGAGCTGCGCTAAGACGTAAAATAAACATTGAGTTGCCGCTCCGGAATCAACGGAGCGGGCGTGAAGGGGCGGAGCTGCGCTAAGGCGCAAAAACACAATCATTGAGCCGCTGAACTGTATACTTCAGAATTGTGTATCCCTTCGTTTAGTGATGCGCTGTGGTGCTGTGTAGCTCTGTTTTTGTTCTTTTGTGTTTGTGTTTTCGCTGTTTCTGGGTTCGGTCTCTTTGTGTTATTTGTTAGTTTGGTTTTTGTTTTTTCTTTGTTTTGTTTTGTTTTATTTTGCTTCTTTTGTTTTTTTTGTTGTTGTTTTGTTTTTTCTTTTCTCTTTCCTTTTTTTCCCTCTTCTCTTCTCCTTTTCTTTTCTCTTTCTTTTTCTTCTCCTTCTGTTCTTTCTTTTCACTTCCCTTTTTTTTTTCTTTTTTCTTTTCTTTTCTTTTTTCTTTTTCCTTATTTCTTCTCTCTTTTTGCCTTCTAACTGGGAACCCACGGTGAGCTTGGGAACGGGCCAGGCCCCTGGCTCTGGTACATACCGGAACCTGAGTAGTCACTCCCAACGCAGGCGATCTGCGGGCGCGCAATAGCCATCTTGGGGCCCACAGCCAAGTCACTGCGGAGCAATAGGGTGCCAAGAGGCTCCCTGGACGGCCCCCTTCCCTGGTCCACAGACCTTATATAGGGTCCCCACCCACGTCTAAACATTGACTACTTCTCCAGAAGTGAGAGTGTGGAGCCTGGTCCCTGGGGACATTGGGCCAAGGCAGACTTTTGCCTGTGGGAGTTGCGGCAAATGGGGCGCTGAGCGAGCGAGGGCACCATCCACTCCCCACAGCTAGTATCTTTCCTGCAGATAGAGACAGAAACCACCCCTATAGAGGAAGAACCAAAGGGAAACAAACAAACAAAGAGAATTTTGGTCCACTACTAGTGTGGACCCTACCTGCCCTCTGAAAGACTACAACACAGTGTCCTAACTCACCAAAGCAGTCTTGGATCACTCCAATCCTCTAGGAATGGACCCATCAGAAGCAGTCCCCCAACTGAAATAGAAAAATTTCTAAACAATTCACAACAGTCTTCCCCTCTTGCCAAAGGAAGCAATATACCTAGACTGCTCCACAGCCTAAGAATAGAGCACAGAGAGTGCTGTTAACCAGACTAAATCTATAAGTAAAGATCCAACGATCAATCTAGATGGGAAGGGCCCAGCGAAAAAACACAGGAAGCACAAAGATTCAAACAGAAAGCTCACCCCCAAAGAGAAATACCGGCTCTCAACCATTTGACACAAACCAGACTCAAAACACCAACATGTCACAGGAAGAATTCCAATTATGGATCATAAACAAGCTGAATAATATACAAGAATCAATGGACAGACAACACAAGGAAAATGCAAAAAAAAATACAGGATTTGGAGGAAAAATTCACTAAAGAAATTGAAATATTGAAGAAAAACCAAACTGAACTCCTAGAAATGAAGAATTCACTCAGAGAGCTACAAAACACTGTGGAAAGTCTCAAAAGCAGGGTAGATCAAACAGAGGAAAGAATCTCAGAAATTGAAGACAACTCCTTCCAACTAAATAAGTCAGTCACAGAGATAGATCAAAAAAGTAAGAGAAATGATCTGAGTCTTCAAGAAATGTGGGATTATGTGAAGAAACCTAACTTGAGAGTTATTGGCATTCCTGAGGGTGAAGAAGATAATAAGCAAGGGTTGGACAAGCTATTTGAAGACATAATCGAGGAAAATTTTCCAGGCCTTGCCAATACTCTAGACATACAGATTCAAGAAGCTCAAAGGACCCCTGGGAGATTCATAGCAAATAGGAAAACACCACGCCACGTAGTCATCAGGCTGACCAAAATATCCACTAAAGAGTCCCTTCTCCGAGCTGTAAGGAGAAAGAAACAGGTAACTTACAAAGGAAAACCCATCAGAATTACGCCAGATTTCTCAGCTGAAACCTTACAAGCAAGAAGAGGTTGGGGCCCCATTTTCACGCTTCTGAAACAGAATAATGCCCAGCCTAGAATCTTGTACCCAGCTAAGCTAAGTTTTCTATACGAAGGAGAAATCAAGACATTCTCAGATAAACAAAGGTTGAAGGAATTCACCAAGACAAGACCAGCCCTGCAAGAAGTACTCAAAAGAGAGTTACACACGGATCAGCACAAGAAAGATCCACGAATGTAAAACTACTCAAGAGCTAAAGACCAAATTCCAGATACCACAATGGCTCAGGAGAGAAAACATCGCAATGAAGTTCTACCCAACAAGCTGAACAAAAAACCGTCTCACTTATCAGTTTTCTCAATAAATGTGAATGGCTTGAATTCCCCGCTCAAGAGACATAGACTGTCCCAATGGATAAAAAAGCACAAGCCAAGTATCTGCTGTCTCCAAGAAACCCACCTAACGAGCAAAGATGCATTTAGACTGAAAGTAAAAGGATGGAAATCGGTATTTCAAGCAAACGGTAATGAAAAGAAAGCTGGTGTGGCAATCTTAATTTCCAATAACTTAGCTTTCAAACCAACAAAAATAATAAAAGACAAAAATGGCTACTACATACTGGTCAAGGGCACAATTCAACAAGAAGCCATGACTATACTCAATATATATGCACCCAACCTAGGTGCACCTAGATTCATAAAGCAAACCCTACTAGATCTGAACCAGATGATAGATAATAATACTGTAATAGCTGGAGACTTTAACACCCCACTGACAGTACAGGACAGATCCTCTAAACAGAAAATAAACAAAGACATAATGGACCTAAATAGAATGCTAGAACAAATGGGCATGGCTGACATCTATAGGACATTCTACCCAAAGTCCACAGAATATACATTCTTCTCATCAGCTCATAGGACATTCTCTAAGATTGACCATGTCCTAGGACATAAATCATGTCTTCAAAAATTCAAAAAAATAGAAATTATACCATGCATCTTCTCAGATCACAGCGGAATAAAAGTAACAATGATCACAAACAGAAACCCTCACTCTTACTCAAAGTCATGGAAGCTAAATAACCTTCTCCTGAATAATTATTCTATAAAAGAAGAAATCAAGATGGAAATCAAAAATTTCTTTGAATTAAATGACAATGGAGATACAACTTATCAAAATCTATGGGATGCAGCTAAAGCAGTCCTGAGAGGAAAATTCATATCCATAAATGCCTATATCAAAAAGACAGAAAACATGCAAATAGACAACCTAACGAATAGACTCAAAGAGCTGGAGAAAGAAGAACAGAACGATCCCAAACCCAGCAGAAGGCAAGAAATTACTAAGATCAAATCAGAACTAAATGAAAAGGACAACAAAGAAACTATAAGGGAAATTAATAAAACAAAAAGTTGGTTCTTTGAAAAGATAAACAAAATAGACACACCTCTGGCTAGATTAACCAAGAGCACAAAAGTAAAATCTCTAATAACCTCCATTAGGAACATGAAAGGAGAAATCACAACCGATGCTACAGAGATACAAGATATCATCTATGAATTCTACAAAAATCTTTATGCACACAAACTGGAGAACGTGGAGGAAATGGACAAATTTTTAGAAACACATAGTCTTCCCAGGCTCAACCAGGAAGAAATAGAGTACCTGAACAGACCAATATCAAGAACTGAAATCGAAACAGCAATAAAAAACCTTCCCAAAAAGAAAAGCCCTGGTCCAGATGGGTTCACACCTGAATTTTACCATACATACAAAGAAGAACTGGTGCCCATCCTACATAAACTATTCTCCAATATTGAGAAGGATGGAGTTCTCCCCAACACGTTCTACCAAGCCAATATAACATTAATACCAAAACCTGGAAAGGACACAACAAAAATAGAGAACTACAGACCAATTTCCCTCATGAATATAGATGCAAAAATTTTCAATAAAATACTAGCAAATCGAATCCAAGTACTTATCAAAAAAGTAATCCACCACGACCAAGTGGGCTTCATCCCCGAGATGCAGGGGTGGTTCAACATACGTAAATCTATCAATGTAATTCACCACATAAATAGAAGCAAAAACAAAAATCATATGATACTCTCATTAGATGCAGAAAAAGCATTTGACAAAATTCAACACCCTTTTATGATAAAAACGCTTAACAAAATAGGCATTGATGGAACCTACCTAAAAATGATACAAGCCATATATGACAAACCCACAGCCAACATCATACTGAATGGGGAAAAACTGAAAGCACTCCCACTTAGAACTGGAACCAGACAGGGCTGCCCATTGTCTCCATTACTTTTCAACATAGTATTGGAAGTCCTTGCGAGAGCTATCAGGCAAGAGAGCAGAATCAAGGGAGTCCAAATAGGGAAGGAAGAGATCAAACTCTCACTTTTTGCTGATGATATGATGTTATATCTGGAAAACCCCCAGAATTCAACCAAGAGACTCCTGGAATTGATTAATGAATACAGCAAAGTCTCAGGCTACAAAATTAATATACACAAATCAGAGGCATTTATATATGCCAATAACAGTCAATCGGAAAACCAAATTAAAGACTCAATACCCTTCAAAATAGCCACAAAGAAAATAAAATATCTAGATATATATCTAACTAAAGAGGTAAAGGACCTCTATAAGGAAAACTATGAAACACTGAGAAAAGAAATAGCAGAACTTGCAAATAGATGGAAAAATATACCATGCTCGTGGATTGGAAGAATCAACATTGTTAAAATGTCTATACTACCCAAAGTGATCTACAAATTCAATGCAATCCCTATTAAATTACCAACATCATTCTTTACAGACATAGAGAAAATAATTATACACTTTGTATGGAATCAAAGAAGACCCCGTATAGCAAAAGCAATTTTAAGCAATAAAAACAAAATGGGAGGTATTAATTTGCCAGACCTCAAACTATACTACAAGGCAGTGGTTCTTAAAACAGCCTGGTATTGGCACAAGTGCAGGGACACAGACCAGTGGAACACAACAGAAAATCCAAATATAGAACCATCCTCATATAGTCACCTAATTTTTGACAAAGCGGGAAAGAATATACTCTGGGGACAAGAATCCCTATTCAACAAATGGTGCTGGGAGAATTGGTTAGCCACTTGCAGAAGACTGAAACAGGACCCACAGCTTTCACCTCTCACAAAAATCAAATCACGGTGGATAACAGACTTAAACCTTAGGCGTGATACAATCAGAATTCTAGAAGAAAATGTAGGAAAGACTCTTACAGACATTGGCCTACGCAAAGAATTTATGAAGAAGACCCCCAAGGCAATCACAGCAGCAACAAAAATAAATGAATGGGACATGATTAAATTAAAAAGCTTCTGCACAGCGAAAGAAACAGTCCAGAGAATAAACAGACCATCTACAGAATGGGAAAAAATTTTTGCATACTACACATCAGATAAAGGACTGATAACAAGAATCTATTTAGAACTCAGGAAAATCAGCAAGAAAAAATCAAGCAACCCTATCAAAAAGTGGGCAAAGGACATGAATAGAAATTTTTCAAAAGAAGATATAAAAATGGCTAACAAACATATGAAAAAGTGTTCAACATCTCTAATCATCAGGGAAATGCAAATCAAAACCACAATGAGATATCACTTAACCCCAGTGAGAATGGCCTTTATCAAAAAAACCCAAAACAACACATGTTGGCGTGGGTGTGGAGAGACAGGAACACTAATACACTGCTGGTGGGAATGCAAACTAGTGCAACCCCTGTGGAAATCATTATGGAGGTATCTTAAACAGATTCAAGTAGACCTGCCATTTGACTCAGCAATCCCATTATTGGGCATATACCCAAAGGAAAAAAGGTCATTATGTAACAAAGGCACGTGTACCCAAATGTTTATAGCAGCACAATTCACAATAGCAAAGATGTGGAAACAACCCAAATGCCCATAAATACATGATTGGATTAGTAAACTGTGGTATATGTAT
Organism: Eulemur rufifrons; assembly: GCF_041146395.1. Classification (NCBI taxonomy): domain Eukaryota; kingdom Metazoa; phylum Chordata; class Mammalia; order Primates; family Lemuridae; genus Eulemur; species Eulemur rufifrons. The sequence continues at coordinate 342,966 of NW_027182818.1, forward strand.
ACCATGGAATATTACTCAGCTATAAGGAATGATGAAGATACGACATCTCTATGGTTCTCCTGGAGAGAGTTGGAACCCATTATGTTAAGTGAAGTATCCCAAGAATGGAAAAACAAGCATCACATGTACTCACCAGAAAATTGGTTTCCCTGATCATCACCTAAATACAAATCTGGGAATGACACCAATTGGACATCAGACTGAGGTGGGGGGTGGGGGAGGGGATGGGGGTATGCCTACACAATGAGTGCATTGCGCACCGTTTGGGGAGTGGTAACACTTGAAGGTGCTAACTCGGGAAAGGGGGGGTGGGGAAAAAAAATATGAAACTATTGTTTTTAACTTGCACTGTTCACTTAATAATTTATCATGAATATTTCCCATATTATTTCATATTATTGTACAAGAAATAATGTATACATTATGAGGACATACTGTATCTAACAAGATATACTGTTAGACTCTTTGATTCTGTAAAATTAAATTGAAAAAAAAAAAAAGAATTAGGGTTAGGGATTAGGTGTCACAGTGATGACTAGGAGATAGGGTTAGAATTATGGGATAGGGGTTGTTCTCAGGAAATGGGTTATGCATTAACGTTAGGATAAGAGGTTAAAGTTAGGCGCACGGTGAGGTTTACGTGTTAAGGGGAGAAATAGGAACAGGGTTGGGTGTTATGTTCAGGGTTAGGGTTATCTGTTAAAGGTATTGTTTATGCTTAGCGCACGGGCCCTGTCTGCATTAGGCGGGCGGGGGGAGTTTAGGGGGCTGGGATTGTACCCGGGAACCCACTCTATCATACTCTGGGTATGGGCCCGTGGGTTTCATGCAGGACACAGTGGTAGAGCCTCCTTTCACGCATGGCATGGGAGGATTGCAGGCTTTCTAAACTCTAAGAAAGCAAGAAGTCTGAGAATTAGATTTAGGGTTAGGATTCTGGTTAGGGTTATGGATAAAGTTTAGTGGTAGGGTGAGGGCTTAGGGTTAGGGATTAGGGTTAGGGTTAAAGGTTACTCTTAGGTTTAACGGTTACACTTTGGTTTAGGGTTGAGGTTTACGGTTAGGGTTAAGATGAGGGGTTAGGGTTTGGTACAGGGTTAGGGTTAAGTGTTAGGTTTAGGGTTGAAGACTAGGATTAGGGTTAGGATTAAAGGTTAGCGTGAGAGTTAACGCTTAGGGTTAAGGTTAAGAGGTAGGGTTTAGGGTTAGGGTAAGGGTTAGTTTTAGGGTTAGAGTTATGTGCTATGGTTTGTGTTAGAGGTTAGGGTTAGGTTTACTGGTCACGGTTAGGGTTACGTTTAGGGGTTAGCATTAGGGTTAGGGTTAGGGTTAGTGTTAGGGTTAGGGTTAAGGGATAGGATTAGGGTTAAGTGTTGGGCTTAGGGTTAGGGTTTAGTGTTAGGGTTAGCATTAAGGATTAGGGTTAGGGTCAGGGTTAAATGCTTGGGTGCGGGTAATGGTTAGGGTCAGGGTTAAGGTTCACGGATAGGGTTAGTGTTAAGAGTTACGGGTAGGTTTAGGGTTCAGGGTTAGTGTTAGCATTAGGGCTTAAGGTTAGGATTAGGCGGTAGGTTAGATTTAGGGTTAGATCTAGGCGTTAGGGTAAGGGCTAGCGTTAGGGTTAAGAGATAGGGTTAGGTTTAATGCTTAGGATTAGGGTTAGGGTTTGGGGTTAAAGTAAGTGTTAGGGGTTAGGTTTAAGGATCCAAGGTTAGGGTTATTTTTAGCTGTAGTGTTAGGGTTAGGGATAAGGGATCCCATTAGCATTAAGGGTCCTCCTTACTGTAGGGTTAAGGGTTAGGCTTAGAGTTAAAGGTTAAGGTTAGGGTCAGTGTTAAGATTTAGGGTGAGGGTTAACGGTTAGGGTAAAGGTTAAGCGTTAGGGTTAGGGATTAGTGATTAGGGTTTTTGGTTAGTGATAGGGTTAGCGGTTAGGAGTTAGTGTTTTATGAAGGGGTATGGTTAGAATTAGGATTGGGTTTAGAGTTAGGGTGAGGTATAGGGGTTAGGTTTAGGGGTTAGTTTTAGGGTAAAAGGATAGGATTAGGGTTACGGGTTGGGCTTAGGTTTAGGGTTAAAGTTTACTGCTGGGGTTAGGGATAGGGTTCAGGGTTAGCTTTAGGGGTTCTGGTTAGGGTTAGGTGTTAGGTTAGTGTCAGGGTTAGGTCTAGTCGTGAGAGTCAGGTTTAGGGTTAGCTTTAAGAGCTAGGGTTAGGTTTAATGGTTAGGATTAGGATTAGGGTTAAGGGTTAGGGTAAGGCTTAGGGGTTAGGGTGAAGGGTTAGGGTCAAGGGTTAGGGTTTTTGTTAGGCATAGCGTTGGGGTTAGAAGTAAGGGTTACTGTCAGTGTTAGGGTTGTAGATAGGGTTACGGTTAGGGTTAGCGGTTTAGAATTAGGGTTAGGGATTAGGTGTCACAGTGATGACTAGGAGATAGGGTTAGAATTATGGGATAGGGGTTGTTCTCAGGAAATGGGTTATGCATTAACGTTAGGATAAGAGGTTAAAGTTAGGCGCACGGTGAGGTTTACGTGTTAAGGGGAGAAATAGGAACAGGGTTGGGTGTTATGTTCAGGGTTAGGGTTATCTGTTAAAGGTATTGTTTATGCTTAGCGCACGGGCCCTGTCTGCATTAGGCGGGCGGGGGGAGTTTAGATGGCTGGGATTGTACCCGGGAACCCACTCTATCTTACTCTGGGTATGGGCCCGTGGGTTTCATGCAGGACACAGTGGTAGAGCCTCCTTTCACGCATGGCATGGGAGGATTGCAGGCTTTCTAAACTCTAAGAGAGCAAGAAGTCTGAGAATTAGATTTAGGGTTAGGATTCTGGTTAGGGTTAAGGATGAAGTTTAGTGGTAAGGTGAGGGCTTAGGGTTAGGGATTAGGGTTAGGGTTAAAGGTTACTCTTAGGTTTAACGGTTACACTTTGGTTTATGGTTGAGGTTTACGGTTAGGGTTAAGATGAGGGGTTAGGGTTTGGTACAGGGTTAGGGTTAAGTGTTAGGTTTAGGGTTGAAGATTAGGATTAGGGTTAGGATTAAAGGTTAGCGTGAGAGTTAATGCTTAGGGTTAAGGTTAAGAGTTAGGGTTTAGGGTTAGGGTTAGGGTTAGGGTTAGTTTTAGGGTTAGAGTTATGTGCTATGGTTGGTGTTAGAGGTTAGGGTTAGGTTTACTGGTCACGGTTAGGGTTACGTTTAGGGGGTAGCACTAGGGTTAGGGTTAGGGTTAGGGTTAAGGGATAGGATTAGAGTTAAGTGTTGGGCTTAGGGTTAGGGTTTAGTGTTAGGGTTAGCATTAAGGATTAGGGTTAGGGTCAGGGTTAAATGCTTGGGTGCGGGTAATGGTTAGGGTCAGGGTTAAGGTTCACGGATAGGGTTAGTGTTAAGGGTTACGGGTAGGTTTAGGGTTCAGGGTTAGTGTTAGCATTAGGGCTTAAGGTTAGGATTAGGCGGTAGGTTAGATTTAGGGTTAGATCTAGGCGTTAGGGTAAGGGCTAGCGTTAGGGTTAAGATATAGGGTTAGGTTTAATGCTTAGGATTAGGGTTAGGGTTTGGGGTTAAAGTAAGTGTTAGGGGTTAGGTTTAAGGATCCAAGGTTAAGGTTATTTTTAGCTGTAGTGTTAGGGTTAGGGATAAGGGATCCCATTAGCATTAAGGATCCTCCTTACTGTAGGGTTAAGGGTTAGGCTTAGCGTTAAAGGTTAAGGTTCGGGTCAGTGTTAAGATTTAGGGTGAGGGTTAACGGTTAGGGTAAAGGTTAAGCGTTAGGGTTAGGGATTAGTGATTAGGGTTTTTGGTTAGTGTTAGGGTTAGCGGTTAGGAGTTAGTGTTTTATGAAGGGGTATGGTTAGATTTAGGATTGGGGTTAGAGTTAGGGTGAGGTATAGGGGTTAGGTTTAGGGGTTAGTTTTAGGGTAAAAGGATAGGATTAGGGTTACGGGTTGGGCTTAGGTTTAGGGTTAAAGTTTACTGCTAGGGTTAGGGATAGGGTTCAGGGTTAGCTTTAGGGGTTCTGGTTAGGGTTAGCTGTTAGGTTAGTGTCAGGGTTAGGTCTAGTCGTGAGGGTCAGGTTTAGGGTTAGCTTTAAGAACTAGGGTTAGGTTTAATGGTTAGGATTAGGATTAGGGTTAAGGGTTAGGGTAAGGCTTAGGGGTTAGGGTGAAGGGTTAGGGTCAAGGGTTAGGGTTTTTGTTACGCATAGCGTTGGGGTTAGAAGTAAGGGTTACTGTCAGTGTTAGGGTTGTAGGTAGGCTTACGGTTAGGGTTAGCGGTTTAGAATTAGGGTTACGGATTAGGTGTCACAGTGATGACTAGGAGATAGGGTTAGAATTATGGGATAGGGGTTGTTCTGAGGAAATGGGTTATGCATTAACGTTAGGATAAGAGGTTAAAGTTAGGCGCACGGTGAGGTTTACGTGTTAAGGGGAGAAATAGGAACAGGGTTGGGTGTTATGTTCAGGGTTAGGGTTATCTGTTAAAGGTATTGTTTATGCTTAGCGCACGGGCCCTGTCTGCATTAGGCGGGCGGGGGGAGTTTAGGGGGCTGGGATTGTACCCGGGAACCCACTCTATCATACTCTGGGTATGGGCCCGTGGGTTTCATGCAGGACACAGTGGTAGAGCCTCCTTTCACGCATGGCATGGGAGGATTGCAGGCTTTCTAAACTCTAAGAAAGCAAGAAGTCTGAGAATTAGATTTAGGGTTAGGATTCTGGTTAGGGTAAAGGATGAAGTTTAGTGTTAGGGTGAGGGCTTAGGGTTAGGGATTAGGGTTAGGGTTAAAGGTTACTCTTAGGTTTAACGGTTACACTTTGGTTTAGGGTTGAGGTTTACGGTTAGGGTTAAGATGAGGGGTTAGGGTTTGGTACAGGGTTAGGGTTAAGTGTTAGGTTTAGGGTTGAAGATTAGGATTAGGGTTAGGATTAAAGGTTACGTGAGAGTTAACGCTTAGGGTTAAGGTTAAGAGTTAGGGTTTAGGGTTAGGGTTAGGGTTAGGGTTAGTTTTAGGGTTAGAGTTATGTGCTATGGTTTGTGTTAGAGGTTAATGTTGGGTTTAATGGTCACGGTTAGGGTTACGTTTAGGGTTAGGGTTAGTGTTAGGGTTAAGGGATAGGATTAGGGATAAGTGTTGGGCTTAGGGTTAGGGTTTAGTGTTAGGGTTAGCATTAAGGATTAGGGTTAGGGTCAGGGTTAAATGCTTGTGTGCGGGTAATGTTTAGGGTCAGGGTTAAGGTTCACGGATAGGGTTAGTGTTAAGGGTTACGGGTAGGTTTAGAGTTCAGGGTTAGAGTTAGCATTAGGGCTTAAGGTTAAGATTAGGCGGTAGGTTAGATTTAGGGTTAGATCTAGGCGTTAGGGTAAGGGCTAGCGTTAGGGTTAAGAGATAGGGTTAGGTTTAATGCTTAGGATTAGGGTTAGGGTTTGGGGTTAAAGTAAGTGTTAGGGGTTAGGTTTAAGGATCCAAGGTTAGGGTTATTTTTAGCTGTAGTGTTAGGGTTAGGGATAAGGGATCCCATTAGCATTAAGGGTCTTCCTTACTGTAGGGTTAAGGGTTAGGCTTAGAGTTAAAGGTTAAGGTTAGGGTCAGTGTTAAGATTAAGGGTGAGGGTTAACGGTTGGGGTAAAGTTAAGCATTAGGGATAGGGATTAGTGATTAGGGTTTTTGGTTAGTGTTAGGGTTAGCGGTTAGGAGTTAGTGTTTTATGAATGAGTATGGTTAGAATTAGGATTGGGGTTAGAGTTAGGGTGAGGTATACGTGTTAGGTTTAGGGGTTAGTTTTAGGGTAAAAGGATAGGATTAGTGTTACCAGTTGGGCTTAGGTTTAGGGTTAAAGTTTACTGCTAGGGTTACGGATAGGGTTCAGGGTTAGCTTTAGGGGTTCTGGTTAGGGTTAGGTGTTAGGTTAGTGTCAGGGTCAGGTCTAGTCGTGAGGGTAAGGTTTAGGGTTAGCTTTAAGACCTAGGGTTAGGTTTAATGGTTAGGATTAGGATTAGGGTTAAGGGTTAGGGTAAGGCTTAGGGGTTAGGGTGAAGGGTTAGGGTCAAGGGTTAGGGTTTTTGTTAGGCATAGCGTTGGGGTTAGAAGTAAGGGTTACTGTCAGTGTTAGGGTTGTAGGTAGGGTTACGGTTAGGGTTAGCGGTTTAGAATTAGGGTTAGGGATTAGGTGTCACAGTGATGACTAGGAGATAGGGTTAGAATTATGGGATAGGGGTTGTTCTCAGGAAATGGGTTATGCATTAGCGTTAGGATAAGAGGTTAAAGTTAGGCGCACGGTGAGGTTTACGTGTTAAGGGGAGAAATAGGAACAGGGTTGGGTGTTATGTTCAGGGTTAGGGTTATCTGTTAAAGGTATTGTTTATGCTTAGCGCACGGGCCCTGTCTGCATTAGGCGGGCGGGGGGAGTTTAGGGGGCTGGGATTGTACCCGGGAACCCACTCTATCATACTCTGGGTATGGGCCCATGGGTTTCATGCAGGACACAGTGGTAGAGCCTCCTTTCACGCATGGCATGGGAGGATTGCAGGCTTTCTAAACTCTAAGAGAGTAAGAAGTCTGAGAATTAGATTTAGGGTTAGGATTCTGGTTAGGGTGAAGGATGAAGTTTAGTGTTAGGGTGAGGGCTTAGGGTTAGGGATTAGGGTTAGGGTTAAAGGTTACTCTTAGGTTTAACGGTTACACTTTGGTTTAGGGTTGAGGTTTACGGTTAGGGTTAAGATGAGGGGTTAGGGTTTGGTACAGGGTTAGGGTTAAGTGTTAGGTTTAGGGTTGAAGATTAGGATTAAGTTTAGGATTAAAGGTTAGCGTGAGAGTTAACGCTTAGGGTTAAGGTTATGAGTTAGGGTTAGGGTTAGGGTTAGGGTTAGTTTTAGGGTTAGAGTTATGTGCTATGGTTTGTGTTAGAGGTTAGGGTTAGGTTTACTGGTCACGGTTAGAGTTACGTTTAGGGGGTAGCATTAGGGTTAGGGTTAGGGTTAAGGGATAGGATTAGGTTAAGTGTTGGGTTTAGGTTTAGGGTTTAGTGTTAGGGTTAGCATTAAGGATTAGGGTTAGAATCAGGTTTAAATGCTTGGGTGCGGGTAAGGGTTAGGGTCAGGGTTAAGGTTCACCGATAGGGTTAGTGTTAAGGGTTACGGGTAGGTTTAGGGTTCAGGGTTAGTGTTAGCATTAGGGCTTAAGGTTAGGATTAGGCGGTAGGTTAGATTTAGGGTTAGATCTAGGCGTTAGGGTAAGGGCTAGCGTTAGGGTTAAGAGATAGGGTTAGGTTTAATGCTTAGGATTAGGGTTAGGGTTTGGGGTTAAAGTAAGTGTTAGGGGTTAGGTTTAAGGATCCAAGGTTAGGGTTATTTTTAGCTGTAGTGTTATTGTTAGGGATAAGGGATCCCATTAGCATTAAGGGTCTTCCTTACTGTAGGGTTAAGGGTTAGGCTTAGAGTTAAAGCCTAAGGTTAGGGTCAGTGTTAAGATTTAGGGTGAGGGTTAACGGTTAGGGTAAAGGTTAAGCGTTACCGTTAGGGATTAGTAATTAGGGTTTTTGGTTAGTGTTAGGGTTAGCGGTTAGGAGTTAGTGTTTTATGAAGGGGTATGGTTAGAATTAGGATTGGGGTTAGAGTTAGGGTGAGGTATAGGGGTTAGGTTTAGGGGTTAGTTTTAGGGTAAAAGGATAGGATTAGGGTTACGGGTTGGGCTTAGGTTTAGGGTTAAAGTTTACTGCTAGGGTTAGGGATAGGGTTCAGGGTTAGCTTTAGGGGTTCTGGTTAGGGTAAGGTGTTAGGTTAGTGTCAGGGTTAGGTCTCGTCGTGAGGGTAACGTTTAGGGTTAGCTTTAAGAGCTAGGGTTAGGTTTAATGGTTAGGATTAGGATTAGGGTTAAGGGTTAGGGTAAGGGTTAGGGGTTAGGGTGAAGGGTTAGGGTCAAGGGTTAGGGTTTTTGTTAGGCATAGCGTTGGGTTTAGAAGTAAGGGTTACTGTCAGTGTTAGGGTTGTAGGTAGGGTTACGGTTAGGGTTAGCGGTTTAGAATTAGGGTTAGGGATTAGGTGTCACAGTGATGACTAGGAGATAGGGTTAGAATTATGGGATAGGGGTTGTTCTCAGGAAATGGGTTATGCATTAACGTTAGGATAAGAGGTTAAAGTTAGGCGCACGGTGAGGTTTACGTGTTAAGGGGAGAAATAGGAACAGGGTTGGGTGTTATGTTCAGGGTTAGGGTTATCTGTTAAAGGTATTATTTATGCTTAGCGCACGGGCCCTGTCTGCATTAGGCGGGCGGGGGGAGTTTAGGGGGCTGGGATTGTACCCGGGAACCCACTCTATCATACTCTGGGTATGGGCCCGTGGGTTTCATGCAGGACACAGTGGTAGAGCCTCCTTTCACGCATGGCATGGGAGGATTGCAGGCTTTCTAAACTCTAAGAAAGCAAGAAGTCTGAGAATTAGATTTAGGGTTAGGATTCTGGTTAGGGTTAACGATGAAGTTTAGTGTTAGGGTGAGGGCTTAGGGTTAGGGAATAGGGTTAGGGTTAAAGGTTACTCTTAGGTTTAACGGTTACACTTTGGTTTCGGGTTGAGGTTTACGGTTAGGGTTAAGATGAGGGGTTAGGGTTTGGTACAGGGTTAGGGTTAAGTGTTAGGTTTAGGGTTGAAGATTAGGATTAGGGTTAGGATTAAAGGTTAGCGTGAGAGATAACGCTTAGGGTTAAGGTTAAGAGTTAGGGTTTAGGGTTAGGGTTAGGGTTAGGGTTAGTTTTAGGGTTAGAGTTATGTGCTATGGTTTGTGTTAGAGGTTAGGGTTAGGTTTACTGGTCACGGTTAGGGTTACGTTTAGGGGGTAGCATTAGGGTTAGGGTTAGGGTTAAGGGATAGGATTAGGTTAAGTGTTGGGTTTAGGTTTAGGGTTTAGTGTTAGGGTTAGCATTAAGGATTAGGGTTAGAATCAGGGTTAAATGCTTGGGTGCGGGTAAGGGTTAGGGTCAGGGTTAAGGTTCACGGATAGGGTTAGTGTTAAGGGTTACGGGTAGGTTTAGGGTTCAGGGTTAGTGTTAGCATTATGGCTTAAGGTTAGGATTAGGCGGTAGGTTAGATTTAGGGTTAGATCTAGGCGTTAGGGTAAGGGCTAGCGTTAGGGTTAAGAGATAGGGTTAGGTTTAATGCTTAGGATTAGGGTTAGGGTTTGGGGTTAAAGTAAGTGTTAGGGGTTAGGTTTAAGGATCCAAGGTTAGGGTTATTTTTAGCTGTAGTGTTATTGTTAGGGATAAGGGATCCCATTAGCATTAAGGGTCTTCCTTACTGTAGGGTTAAGGGTTAGGCTTAGAGTTAAAGCCTAAGGTTAGGGTCAGTGTTAAGATTTAGGGTGAGGGTTAACGGTTAGGGTAAAGGTTAAGCGTTACCGTTAGGGATTAGTAATTAGGGTTTTTGGTTAGTGTTAGGGTTAGCGGTTAGGAGTTAGTGTTTTATGAAGGGGTATGGTTAGAATTAGGATTGGGGTTAGAGTTAGGGTGAGGTATAGGGGTTAGGTTTAGGGGTTAGTTTTAGGGTAAAAGGATAGGATTAGGGTTACGGGTTGGGCTTAGGTTTAGGGTTAAAGTTTACTGCTAGGGTTAGGGATAGGGTTCAGGGTTAGCTTTAGGGGTTCTGGTTAGGGTTAGGTGTTAGGTTAGTGTCAGGGTTAGGTCTAGTCGTGAGGGTAAGGTTTAGGGTTAGCTTTAAGAGCTAGGGTTAGGTTTAATGGTTAGGATTAGGATTAGGGTTAAGGGTTAGGGTAAGGGTTAGGGGTTAGGGTGAAGGGTTAGGGTCAAGGGTTAGGGTTTTTGTTAGGCATAGCGTTTGGTTTAGAAGTAAGGGTTACTGTCAGTGTTAGGGTTGTAGGTAGGGTTACGGTTAGGGTTAGCGGTTTAGAATTAGGGTTAGGGATTAGGTGTCACAGTGATGACTAGGAGATAGGGTTAGAATTATGGGATAGGGGTTGTTCTCAGGAAATGGGTTATGCATTAACGTTAGGATAAGAGGTTAAAGTTAGGCGCACGGTGAGGTTTACGTGTTAAGGGGAGAAATAGGAACAGGGTTGGGTGTTATGTTCAGGGTTAGGGTTATCTGTTAAAGGTATTGTTTATGCTTAGCGCACGGGCCCTGTCTGCATTAGGCGGGTGGGGGGAGTTTAGGGGGCTGGGATTGTACCCGGGAACCCACTCTATCATACTCTGGGTATGGGCCCGTGGGTTTCATGCAGGACACAGTGGTAGAGCCTCCTTTCACGCATGGCATGGGAGGATTGCAGGCTTTCTAAACTCTAAGAAAGCAAGAAGTCTGAGAATTAGATTTAGGGTTAGGATTCTGGTTAGGGTTAAGGATGAAGTTTAGTGTTAGGGTGAGGGCTTAGGGTTAGGGAATAGGGCTAGGGTTAAAGGTTACTCTTAGGTTTAACGGTTACACTTTGGTTTAGGGTTGAGGTTTACGGTTAGGGTTAAGATGAGGGGTTAGGGTTTGGTACAGGGTTAGGGTTAAGTGTTAGGTTTAGGGTTGAAGATTAGGATTAGGGTTAGGATTAAAGGTTAGCGTGAGAGTTAACGCTTAGGGTTAAGGTTAAGAGTTAGGGTTTAGGGTTAGTGTTAGGGTTACGGTTAGTTTTAGGGTTACAGTTATGTGCTATGGTTTGTGTTAGAGGTTAGGGTTAGGTTTACTTGTCACGGTTAGGGTTACGTTTAGGGGGTAGCATTAGGGTTAGGGTTAGGGTTAAGGGATAGGATTAGGGATAAGTGTTGGGCTTAGGGCTAGGTTTTAGTGTTAGGGTTAGCATTAAGGATTAGGGTTAGGGTCAGGTTTAAATGCTTGGGTGCGGGTAATGGTTAGGGTCAGGGTTAAGGCTCACGGATAGGGTTAGTGTTAAGGGTTACGGGTAGGTTAGGGTTCCTCGTCATGTTAGCATTAGTGCTTAAGTTTAGAATTAGGTGGTAGGTTAGATTTAGGGTTAGATCTAGGCGTTAGGGTAAGGGCTAGCGTTAGGGTTAAGAGATAGTGTTAGGTTTAATGCTTAGGATTAGGGTTAGGGTTTGGGGTGAAAGTAAGTGTTAGGGGTTAGGTTTAAGGATCCAAGGTTAGGGTTATTTTTAGCTGTAGTGTTAGGGTTAAGGATAAGGGATCCCATTAGCATTAAGGGTCTTCCTTACTGTAGGGTTAAGGGTTAGGCTTAGAGTTAAAGGTTAAGGTTAGGGTCAGTGTTAAGATTTAGGGTGAGGGTTAACGGTTAGGGTAAAGGTTAAGCGTTAGGGTTAGGGATTAGTGATTAGGGTTTTTGGTTAGTGTTAGGGTTAGCGGGTAGGAGTTAGTGTTTTATGAAGGGGTATGGTTAGAATTAGGATTGGGGTTAGAGTTAGGGTGAGGTATAGGGGTTAGGTTTAGGGGTTAGTTTTAGGGTAAAAGGATAGGATTAGGGTTACGGGTTGGGCTTAGGTTTAGGGTTAAAGTTTACTGCTAGGGTTAAGGATAGGGTTCAGGGTTAGCTTTAGGGGTTCTGGTTAGGGTTAGGTGTTAGCTTAGTGTCAGGGTTAGGTCTAGTCGTGAGGGTCAGGTTTAGGGTTAGCTTTAAGACCTAGGGTTAGGTTTAATGGTTAGGATTAGGATGAGGGTTAAGGGTTAGGGTAAGGCTTAGGGGTTAGGGTGAAGGATTAGGTTCAAGGGTTAGGGGTTTTGTTAGGCATAGCGTTGGGGTTAGAAGTAAGGGTTACTGTCAGTGTTAGGGTTGTAGGTAGGGTTACGGTTAGGGTTAGCGGTTTAGAATTAGGGTTAGGGATTAGGTGTCACAGTGATGACTAGGAGATAGGCTTAGAATTATGGGATAGGGGTTGTTCTGAGGAAATGGGTTATGCATTAACGTTAGGATAAGAGGTTAAAGTTAGGCGCACGGTGAGGTTTACGTGTTAAGGGGAGAAATAGGAACAGGGTTGGGTGTTATGTTCAGGGTTAGGGTTATCTGTTAAAGGTATTGTTTATGCTTAGCGCACGGGCCCTGTCTGCATTAGGCGGGCGGGGGGAGTTTAGGGGGCTGGGATTGTACCCGGGAACCCACTCTATCATACTCTGGGTATGGGCCCGTGGGTTTCATGCAGGACACAGTGGTAGAGCCTCCTTTCATGCATGGCATGGGAGGATTGCAGGCTTTCTAAGCTCTAAGAAAGCAAGAAGTCTGAGAATTAGATTTAGGGTTAGGATTCTGGTTAGGGTTAAGGATGAAGTTTAGTGTTAGGGTGAGGGCTTAGGGTTAGGGAATAAGGTTAGGGTTAAAGGTTACTCTTAGTTTTAACGGTTACACTTTGGTTTATGGTTGAGGTTTACGGTTAGGGTTAAGATGAGGGGTTAGGTTTTGGTACAGGGTTAGGGTTAAGTGTTAGGTTTAGGGTTGAAGATTAGGATTAGGGTTAGGATTAAAGGTTAGCGTGAGAGTTAACGCTTAGGGTTAAGGTTAAGAGTTAGGGTTTAGGGTTAGGGTTAGGGTTAGGCTTAGTTTTAGGGTTAGAGTTATGTGCTATGGTTTGTGTTAGAGGTTAGGGTTAGGTTTGCTGGTCACGGTTAGGGTTATGTTTAGGGGGTAGCATTAGGGTTAGGGTTAGGGTTAAGGGATAGGATTAGGTTGAGTGTTGGGCTTAGGGTTAGGGTTTAGTGTTAGGGTTAGCATTAAGGATTAGGGTTAGAATCAGGGTTAAATGCTTGCGTGCAGGTAATGGTTAGGGTCAGGGTTAAGGTTCACGGAGAGGGTTAGTGTTAAGGGTTACGGGTAGGTTTAAGGTTCATGGTTAGTGTTAGCATTAGGGCTTAAGGTTAGGATTAGGTGGTAGGTTAGATTTAGGGTTAGATCTATTCGTTAGGGTAAGGGCTAGCGTTAGGGTTAAGAGATAGGGTTAGGTTTAATGCTTAGGATTAGGGTTAGGGTTTGGGGTTAAAGTAAGTGTTAGGGGTTAGGTTTAAGGATCCAAGGTTAGGGTTACTTTTAGCTGTAGTGTTAGGGTTAGGGATAAGGGATCCCATTAGCATTAAGGGTCTTCCTTACTGTAGGGTTAAGGGTTAGGCTTAGAGTTAAAGGTTAAGGTTAGGGTCAGTGTTAAGATTTAGGGTGAGGGTTAACGGTTAGGGTAAAGGTTAAGCATTAGGGTTAGGGATTAGTGATTAGGGTTTTTGGTTAGTGTTAGGGTTAGCGGTTAGGAGTTAGTGTTTTATGAAGGGGTATGGTTAGAATTAGGATTGGGGTTAGAGTTAGGGTGAGGTATAGGGGTTAGGTTTAGGGGTTAGTTTTAGGGTAAAAGGATAGGATTAGGGTTACGGGTTGGGCTTAGGTTTAGGGTTAAAGTTTACTGCTAGGGTTAGGGATAGGGTTCAGGGTTAGCTTTAGGGGTTCTGGTTAGGGGTAGGTGTTAGGTTAGTGTCAGAGTTAGGTCTAGTCGAGAGGGTAAGGTTTAGGGTTAGCTTTAAGAGCTAGGGTTAGGTTTAATGGTTAGGATTAGGATTAGGGTTAAGGTTTAGGGTAAGGCTTAGTGGTTAGGGTGAAGGGTTAGGGTCAAGGGTTAGGGTTTTTGTTAGGCATAGCGTTGGGGTTAGAAGTAAGGGTTACTGTCAGTGTTAGGTTTGTAGGTAGGGTTACGGTTAGGGTTAGCGGTTTAGAATTAGGGTTAGGGATTAGGTGTCACAGTGATGACTAGGAGATAGGCTTAGAATTATGGGATAGGGGTTGTTCTCAGGAAATGGGTTATGCATTAACGTTAGGATAAGAGATTAAAGTTAGGCGCACGGTGAGGTTTACGTGTTAAGGGGAGAAATAGGAACAGGGTTGGGTGTTATGTTCAGGGTTAGGGTTATCTGTTAAAGGTATTGTTTTTGCTTAGCGCACGGGCCCTGTCTGCATTAGGCGGGCGGGGGGACTTTAGGGGGCTGGGATTGTACCCGGGAACCCACTCTATCATACTCTGGGTATGGGCCCGTAGGTTTCATGCAGGACACAGTGGTAGAGCCTCCTTTCACGCATGGCATGGGAGGATTGCAGGCTTTCTAAACTCTAAGAAAGCAAGAAGTCTGAGAATTAGATTTAGGGTTAGGATTCTGGTTAGGGTTAAGGATGAACTTTCGTGTTAGGGTGAGGGCTTAGGGTTAGGGAACAGATTTAGGGTTAAAGGTTACTCTTAGGTTTAACGGTTACACTTTGGTTTAGGGTTGAGGTTTACGGTTAGGGTTAAGATGAGGGGTTAGGGTTTGGTACAGGGTTAGGGTTAAGTGTTAGGTTTAGAGTTGAAGATTAGGATTAGGGTTAGGATTAAAGGTTAGCGTGAGAGTTAACGCTTAGGGTTAAGGTTAAGAGTTAGGGTTTAGGGTTAGGGTTAGTGTTAGTTTTAGGGTTAGAGTTATGTGCTATGGTTTGTGTTAGAGGTTAGGGTTAGGTTTACTGGTCACGGTTAGGGTTACGTTTAGGGGGTAGCGTTAGGGTTAGGGTTAGGGTTAGGGTTAAGGGATAGGATTAGGGTTAAGCGTTGGGCTTAGGGTTAGGGTTTAGTGTTAGGGTTAGCATTAAGGATTAGGGTTAGAATCAGGGTTAAATGCTTGGGTGCGGGTAATGGTTAGGGTCAGGGTTAAGGTTAACGGATAGGGTCAGTGTTAAGGGTTACGGGTAGGTTTAGGGTTCAGGGTTAGTGTTAGCATTAGGGCTTAAGTTTAGGATTAGTCGGTAGGTTAGATTTAGGGTTAGATCTAGGCATTAGGGTAAGGGCTAGCGTTAGGGTTAAGAGATAGGGTTAGGTTTAATGCTTAGGATTAGGGTTAGGGTTTGGGGTTAAAGTAAGTGTTAGGGGTTAGGTTTAAGGATCCAAGGTTAGGGTTATTTTTAGCTGTAGTGTTAGGGTTAGGGATAAGGGATCCCATTAGCATTAAGGGTCTTCCTTACTGTAGGGTTAAGGGTTAGGCTTAGAGTTAAAGGTTAAGGTTAGGGTCAGTGTTAAGATTTAGGGTGAGGGTTAACGGTTAGGGTAAAGGTTAAGCGTTAGGGTTAGGGATTAGTGATTAGGGTTTTTGGTTAGTGTTAGGGTTAGCGGTTAGGAGTTAGTGTTTTATGAAGGGGTATGGTTAGAATTAGGATTGGGGTTAGAGTTAGGGTGAGGTATAGGGTTTAGGTTTAGGGGTTAGTTTTAGGGTAAAAGGATAGGATTAGGGTTACGGGTTGGGCTTAGGTTTAGGGTTAAAGTTTACTGCTGTGGTTAGGGATAGGGTTCAGGGTTATCTTTAGGCGTTCTGGTTAGGGTTAGGTGTTAGGTTAGTGTCAGGGTTAGGTCTAGTCGTGAGGGTCAGGTTTAGGGTTAGCTTTAAGAGCTAGGGTTAGGTTTAATGGTTAGGATTAGGATTAGGGTTAAGGGTTAGGGTAAGGCTTAGGGGTTAGGGTGAAGGGTTAGGGTCAAGGGTTAGGGTTTTTGTTAGGCATAGCGTTGGGGTTAGAAGTAAGGGTTACTGTCAGTGTTAGGGTTGTAGGTAGGGTTACGGTTAGGGTTAGCGGTTTAGAATTAGGGTTAGGGATTAGGTGTCACAGTGATGACTAGGAGATAGGGTTAGAATTATGGGATAGGGGTTGTTCTCAGGAAATGGGTTATGCATTAACGTTAGGATAAGAGGTTAAAGTTAGGCGTACGGTGAGGTTTACGTGTTAATGGGAGAAAGAGGAACAGGGTTGGGTGTTATGTTCAGGGTTAGGGTTATCTGTTAAAGGTATTGTTTATGCTTAGCGCACGGGCCCTGTCTGCATTAGGCGGGCGGGGGGAATTTAGAGGGCTGGGATTGTACCCGGGAACCCACTCTATCATACTCTGGGTATGGGCCCGTGGGTTTCATGCAGGACACAGTGGTAGAGCCTCCATTCAGGCATGGCATGGGAGGATTGCAGGCTTTCTAAACTCTAAGAAAGCAAGAAGTCTGAGAATTAGATTTAGGGTTAGGATTATGGTTAGGGTTAAGGATGAAGTTTAGTGTTAGGGTGAGGGCTTAGGGTTAGGGAATAGGGTTAGGGTTAAAGGTTACTCTTAGGTTTAACGGTTACACTTTGGTTTAGGGTTGAGGTTTACGGTTAGGGTTAGGATGAGGGGTTAGGGTTTGGTACAGCGTTAGGGTTAAGTGTTAGGTTTAGGGTTGAAGATTAGGATTAGGGTTAGGATTAAAGGTTAGCGTGAGAATTACGCTTAGTGTTAAGGTTACGGGTTAGGGTTTAGGGTTAGGGTTAGGGTTAGGGTTAGTTTTAGGGTTAGAGTTATGTGCTATGGTTTGTGTTAGTGGTTAGGGTTAGGTTTACTGGTCACGGTTAGGGTTATGTTTAGGGGGTAGCATTAGGTTTATGGTTAGGGTTAAGGGATAGGATTAGGGATAAGTGTTGGGCTTAGGGTTAGGGTTTAGTGTTAGGGTTAGCATTAAGGATTAGGGTTAGAGTCAGGGTTAAATGCTTGGGTGCGGGTAATGGTTAGGGTCAGGGTTAAGGTTCACGGATAGGGTTAGTGTTAAGTGTTACGGGTAGGTTTAGGGTTCAGGGTTAGTGTTAGCATTAGGGCTTAAGGTTAAGATTAGGCGGTAGGTTAGATTTAGGGTTAGATCTAGGCGTTAGGGTAAGGGCTAGCGTTAGGGTTAAGAGATAGGGTTAGGTTTAATGCTTAGGATTAGGGTTAGGGTTTGGGGTTAAAGTAAGTGTTAGGGGTTAGGTTTAAGGATCCAAGGTTAGGGTTATTTTTAGCTGTAGTGTTAGGGTTAGGGATAAGGGATCCCATTAGCATTAAGGGTCTTCCTTACTGTAGGGTTAAGGGTTAGGCTTAGAGTTAAAGGTTAAGGTTAGGGTCAGTGTTAAGATTTAGGGTGAGGGTTAACGGTTAGGGTAAAGGTTAAGCGTTAGGGTTAGGGATCAGTGATTAGGGTTTTTGGTTAGTGTTAGGGTTAGCGGTTAGGAGTTAGTGTTTTATGAAGGGGTATGGTTAGAATTAGGATTGGGGTTAGAGTTAGGGTGAGGTATAGGGGTTAGGTTTAGGGGTTAGTTTTAGGGTAAAAGGATAGGATTAGGGTTACGGGTTGGGCTTAGGTTTAGGGTTAAAGTTTACTGCTATGTTAGGGATAGGGTTCAGGGTTAGCTTTAGGGGTTCTGGTTAGGGTTAGGTGTTAGATTAGTGTCAGGGTTAGGTCTAGTCATGAGGGTAAGGTTTAGGGTTAGCTTTAAGAGCTAGGGTTAGGTTTAATGGTTCGGATTAGGATTAGGGTTAAGGGTTAGGTTAAGGCTTAGGGGTTAGGGTGAAGGGTGAAGTGTTAGGGCTTTTGTTCGGCATAGCGTTGGGGTTAGAAGTAAGGTTTCCTGTCAGTGTTAGGGTTGTAGGCAGCGTTACGGTTAGGCTTAGCGGTTGAGAATTAGGGTTAGGGATTAGGTGTTACAGTTATGACTAGGAGATAGGGTTAGAATTATGGGATAGAGGATGTTCTCAGGGAATGGGTTATACATTAACGTTAGGATAAGAGGTTAATGTTAGACTCACGGTGAGGTTTACGTGTTAAGTGGAGAAATAGGAACAGGGTTAGGTACCATGTTCAGGGTTAGGGTTATCTATTAAAGGTATCATTTATGCTTAGCGCACGGGCCCTGTCCTGATTAAGTTGGGGGGAGTTTAGGGGGCTGGGATTGTCACCGGGTACCCACTGTATCGGATTCTGGGTATGGGCCCGTGGGTTTCATGCAGGACACAGTGGTAGAGCTTCCTTTCACACATGGCATGGGAGGATTGCAGGCTTTCTAAACTCTAAGAAAGCAAGAAGTCTGAGAATTAGATTTAGGGTTAGGATTATGGTTAGTGTTCAGGATGAAGTGTAGTGTTATGGTGAGGGGATAGGGTTACAGATTAGGGTTACGGTTTAAGATTACTGTTAGGTTTAACGGTTACAGTTCGTATTGGGGTTTAGGTTTGCGGATAGGGTTAAGATGAGGGGTTAGGGTTTGGTACAGGGTTAGGGTTAAGTGTTAGGTTTAGGGTTGAAGATTAGGATTAGGGTTAGGATTAAAGGTTAGTATGAGAGTTAACGGTTAAGGTTAAGGGTTAGGGTTAGGGTTTAGGTTTAGGGTTAAGGGTTAGGGTTAGTTTTAGGGTTAGAGTTATGTGTTAGGGTGTGGGTTAGAGATTAGGGTTAGGTTTATTGTTCACGGTTAGGGTTACGTTTAGGGGTTAGCATTAGGGTTAGGGATTAAGTTTAGGGTAAGTGTTTAGAGTTAGTGTTGGGCTTTAGGGTCGGGGCTTAGGTTCAGGGTCAGGGGTTAGGGTTGGTGGTAGGGCTTAGATTTAGCGGTCAGTTTAAGGGCACGGGACCTGGTTAATCTACAGTGAGAGGGGTGTGGTCGGAGTCACCACGAAAGCACAACGTCATTCCCTGGGCTTGGGACAAAACCTACATGCAGGACTCAGGCGGAGCCTCATCTCACACATGGCATGGCTGTATTATAGGCTTGCTTCACTCTGGGAATGGAAGTAGTGTGAGAATTAGGGTTAGGTTTTGGGTTAGGGGTTTCGAGTTAAGGGTTAGGTTTCGAGTCAGGGTCAGGTGCTAGGGATTAGTGGTTAGGGTTAGAGTTAGTGTTAGGGGTTAGGTGTTAAGTCTGGGTTAGGGGGCCACGGTTAGGTTTAGGGTTGGGGTTAGCGTTAGGGTTAGGGGTTAGGGTTAAGGGTTAGGGTTCAGGGTTAGGGTTATGGTTTAGGGTTAGAGTCAGGGTTAAGTGTTAGGGTGAGGCTTAACAGCTAGGGTTAGGGTTAGGGGGTTAGGGATAAGGTTAGGGTTAAGGGTTAGGTTTATGGTTCAGGTTTAAGGTTAGGATTAGGGGTTAGGGTTAGTGTTAACTGTAGGTCAGTGTTGGCGTTAGATCTCTAGGCATTAGCGTATAGGTTAGGGTTAGGATTAATTAGGGTTATGTTTAATGGTTAGGATTGGTATTAGCGTTAAGGGTTAGGGTTAAGCTTTAGGGGTTATGACTAAGGATCAATGGTTAGGGTTATTTTTAGGCGTAGGGTTAGGGTAAGGGTTTTAGGGTTAGTGTTAGTGTTGTTGGTAGGGTTAAGGTTAGGGTTGGCGTTTCAGAATTAGGGATTAGGTGTTATGGTTATGGCTAGGAGTTAGGGTTAGAATTACGGTATAGGGCTTGTTCTCAGGGTGTCATGCATTATCGTTAAGATAAGGGGTTAAGTTAGGGTTAGGGTGAGGTTTACGTGTTAAGGTGAGCAGTAGGATCAGGGTTAGGTGTTATGTTCTGGGTTAGGGTTATGGGTGTGGGGTAGGGTTTATGCTTAGGGCTCGGGCCCTGTATGCACTAGGAGGCGAAGTTAGGGGTCTGTGATGGTCTCTGGGAACCCACTCTATCGTACGCAGTGTATGGGCCTCTGGGTTTCATGCAGGACACTGTGGCAGAGCGGGCTTTCATGTGTGGCTTAGTAGGATTGTAGGCTTTCAAAACTCTGAGAAAGCAAGAAGTCTGAGAATTAGATTTAGGGTTAGGATTACTGTACGGTTTAGCGATGAAGATTAGTGATAGGGTGAGGCTTAGGGTTAGGGGTTAGGGTTAGGGTTAGGGTTGTTGGTAGGGTGAAGGTTAGGGTTGTCATTTTAGAATTAGGGATGAGGTGTTACAGTTATGGCTCGGGGTTAGGATTAGAATTATGGGATAGGACTTCTTCTCAGGGTGTTATGCATTAAGGTTAAGATAAGGGGATAAGTTAGGGTTACGGGGAGGTTTATGTTTTAAGGTGAGCAATAGGATCAGGGTCAGGTGCTATGTTCATGGTGAGGGTTATCTGTTAGGGGTAGTGTTTATACTTAGCGTACAGGCCCTGTCTGCACTGGGCGGGGGGCTGGGGTTAGGGGGATGGGATTGTCCCCGGGAACCCACTCTATCATACGCTAGGTATGGGCTCCTGGTTTCATGCAAGAGAGAGCTGCAGAGCCCCCTTTTACTCATGGCATGAGAGGATTTTAGGCTTTCTAAACTCTAAGAAAGCAAGAAGTCCGAGAATTAGATTTAGGGGTAGGATTATGATAATGTTTAGGGTTAGGGTTTGTGTTAAGGTGGGGTCTTAGGGTTAGGGGTTAGGGTTAGAGGTTAGTGTTAGGTTTAACAGTTACAGTTAGGTTTATGGTTAAGTTTCAGGGATAGGGTTAAGGTTTGGGTTTAGCGTTTGTCACAGGGTTAGGCTTCAGTGTTAGCTTTATGGTTAAAGATTAGGGTTAGGGTTAGTGTGAGGGTTAATGGTAAGGGTCAAGATTAAGGGTTAGGGTTGGGGTTAGGGTTAGGTTTAGGGTTAGGGCTTAGGGTTAAGGGATAGGATTAGGGTTAAGTGTTGGGCTTATTGTTAGGGTTAAAGTTTAGTGTTAGGGTTAATGTTTAGTGTTATGGTCCAGTTTAAGTGTTAGGGTGAGGGTTAACAGTTAGGATTAGGCTTAGGGGTTAGGGATATAGTGAAGGTTCAGTGTTAGGGTTAGGTTTAGGGTTCAGGGTTAGGGTTAGCTTTAGGGGTTATGGTTAGGGTTAGGTGTTAGGTTAGTGTCAGGGTTAGGTCTAGTCGTGAGGGTAAGGTTTAGGGTTAGCTTTAAGAGCTAGGGTTAGGTTTAATGGTTAGGATTAGGATTAGGGTTAAGGGTTAGGGTAATGCTTAGGGGTTAGGGTGAAGGGTGAAGGGTTAGGGCTTTTGTTAGGCATAGCGTTGGGGTTAGAAGTAAGGGTTCCTGTCAGTGTTAGGGTTGTAGGTAGCGTTACGGTTAGGCTTAGCGGCTGAGAATTAGGGTTAGGGATTAGGTGTTACAGTGGTGACTAGGAGATAGGGTTAGAATTATGGGATAGGGGATGTTCTCAGGGAATGGGTTATGCATTAACGTTACGATAAGAGGTTAAAGTTAGGCTCACGGTGAGGTTTACGTGTTAAGGGGAGAAATATGAAGAGGGTTAGGTGCCATGTTCAGGGTTAGGGTTATCTGTTAAAGGTATCATTTATGCTTAGCGCACGGGCCCTGTCGGCGTTAAGCTGGGGGGAGGTTAGGGGGCTGGGATTGTCACCGGGAACCCACTGTATCGGACTCTGGGTATGGGCCCGTGGGTTTCATGCAGGACACAGTGGTAGAGCCTCCTTTCACACATGGCATGGGAGGATTGCAGGCTTTCTAAACTCTAAGAAAGCAAGAAGTCTGAGAATTAGATTTAGGGTTAGGATTACTGTACGGTTTAGGGATGAAGATTAGTGATAGGGTGAGGCTTAGGGTTAGGGGTTAGGGTTAGGGTTAGGGTTGTTGGTAGGGTGAAGGTTAGGGTTGGCATTTTAGAATTAGGGATGAGGTGTTACGGTTATGGCTACGGGTTAGGATTAGAATTATGGGATAGGACTTCTTCTCAGGGTGGTATGCATTAAGGTTAAGATAGGGAATAAGTTAGGGTTACGGGGAGGTTTATGTTTTAAGGTGAGCAATAGGATCAGGGTCAGGTGCTATGTTCATGGTGAGGGTTATCTGTTAGGGGTAGTGTTTATACTTAGCGTACAGGCCCTGTCTGCACTGGGCGGGGGCCTGGGGTTAGGGGGATGAAATTTTCCCCGGGAACCCACTCTATCATACGCTAGGTATGGGCTCCTGGTTTCATGCAAGAGAGAGCTGCAGAGCCCCCTTTTACTCATGGCATGGGAGGATTTTAGGCTTTCTAAACTCTAAGAAAGCAAGAAGTCCGAGAATTAGATTTAGGGGTAGGATTATGATAATGTTTAGGGTTACCGTTAGGGTTAGGGTTAAGGGTTAGGCTTAGGGTTAGGATTCAGGTTTAGAGTTAAGGTTTAGGGTTAGGGTCAGGGTTAAGGGTTAGGGTGAGGGTTAACAGGTACGGTTAGGGTTAGGGTGTTAGGGATAGGATTAGGGTTAAGGGTTAGGTTTATGGTTCATGTTTAAGGTTAGCATTAGGGATTAGGGTTAGTGTTAACTGTAGGTCCTGTTGGGGTTGGATCTCTAGGCATTATGGCAAAGGTTAGGGTTAGGGTTAAGAGTCAGGGTTATGTTTAATGGTTAGGATTGGGATTAGGGTTAAGTGTTAGGGTAAGGCTTAGGGGTTAGGGTGAAGGGTGAAGGGTTAGGGCTTTTGTTAGGCATAGCGTTGGGGTTAGAAGTAAGGGTTACTGTCAGTGTTAGGGTTGTAGGTAGGGTTACGGTTAGGGTTAGCAGTTTAGAATTACGGTTAGGGGTCAGGTGCTACAGTTATCACTAGGAGATAGGGTTAGAATTATGGGATAGGGAATGTTCTGGGGGAATAGGTTATGCATTAACATTAGAATAAGAGGTTAAAGTTAGGCTCACGGTCAGGTGTACGTGTTAAGGGGAGAATTAGGAACAGGGTTAGGTGTTATGTTCAGGGTTAGGGTTATCTGTTAAAGGTATTGTTTATGCCTAGCGCACGGGCCCTGTCTGCGTTAGCCAGGGGGAGTTTAGGAGGCTGGCATTGTCACCGGGAACCCACTGTATCAGACTCTGGGTATGGGCCCATGGGTTTCATGCCGGACACATTGGTAGAGCTTCCTTTCACACATGGCATGGGAGGATTGCAGGCTTTCTAAACTCTAAGAAAGCAAGAAGTCTCAGAATTAAATTTAGAGTTAGGATTATCGTTAGGGTTCAGGATGAAGTGTAGTGTTACGGTGAGGGCTTAGGGTTACGGATTAGGGTTAGGGTTTAAGGTTACTGTTAGGTTTAACGGTTACAGTTCGTTTAGGGTTGAGGTTTGCGGATAGGGTTAAGATGAGGGATTAGTGTTTGGTACAGGGTTAGGGTTAAATGTTAGGTTTAGGGTTCAAGATTAGGATTAGGGTTAGGATTAAAGGTTAGCATGAGAGTTAACGGTTAAGGTTAAGGGTTAGGGTTAGGGTTTAGGTTTAGGGTTAAGGGTTAGGGTTAGTTTTAGGGTTAGAGTTATGTGTTAGGGTTTGTGTTAGAGGTTAGGGTTAGGTTTACTGTTCATGGTTGGGGTTACGTTTAGGGGTTAGCATTAGGGTTAGGGATTAGGTTAAGGATAAGTGTTTAGAGTTAGTGTTGGGCTTTAGGCTCGGGGATTAAGTTCAGGGTAAAGGTTTAGGGTTGGTGGTAGGGCTTAGATTTAGCGGTCAGTTTAAGGGCACAGGACCTGGTTAATCTACGGTGAGAGGGGTGTGGTCGGAGTCATCACGAAAGCACAACATCATTCCCTGGGCCCTGGGACAAGACCTACATGCAGGACTCAGGCGGAGCCTCATCTCACACATGGCATGGCTGTATTGTAGGCTTGCTTCACTCGGGAATGGAAGTAGTGTGAGAATTAGGGTTAGGGTTGGGGTTAGGGGTTTCGAGTTATGGGTTAGTTTCGAGTCAGGGTCAGGTGCTAGGGATTAGTGGTTAGGGTTAGAGTTAGTGTTAGGGGTTAGGTGTTAAGTGTGGGTTTGGGGGCCAGGGTTAGGTTTAGGGTTGGGGTTAGTGTTAGCTGTAGGTGTCAGGGTTAAGGGATAGGGTTAGGGTTAAGGGTTAGGCTTAGAGTTAGGGTTAAGGTTTAGGGTTAGAGTCAGGGTTAAGGGTTAGGGTGAGGCTTAACAGTTAGGGTTAGGGTTAGGGGGTTGGGATAGGGTTAGGGTTAAGGGTTAGGTTTATGGTTCAGGTTTAAAGTAAGCATTAGGTGTTAGGGTTAGTGTTAACTGTAGGTCAGTGTTGGGGTTAGATCTCTAGGCATTAGGGTAAAGGTTACGGTTAGCGTTAAGAGTTAGGGTTATGTTTAATGGTTAGGATTGGGATTAGCGTTAAGGGTTAGGGTTAAAGTTTAGGGGTTATGACTAAGGATCAATGCTTAGGGTTATTTTTAGGCGTAGGGTTAGGGTAAGGGTTTAGGGTTAGTGTTAGAGTTGTTGGTAGGGTTAAGGTTAGGGTTGGCGTTTCAGAATTAGGGATTAGGTGTTATGGTTATGGCTAGGAGTTAGGGTTAGAATTACGGTATAGGGCTTGTTCTCAGGGTGTCATGCATTATCGTTAAGATAAGGGGTTAAAGTTAGGGTTACAGTGAGGTTTACGTGTTAAGGTGAGCAGTAGGATCAGGGATAGTTGTTATGTTCTGGGTTAGGGTTATGGGTGAGGGGTAGGGTTTATGCTTAGGTCACAGGCCCTGTATGCACTAGAAGGCGAAATTAGGGGTCTGTGATGGTCGCTGGGAACCTACTCTATCGTACGCAGTGTATGGGCCTCTGGGTTTCATGCAGGACACTGTGGTAGAGCCGGCTTTCATGCATGGCTTAATAGGATTGTAGGCTTTCAAAACTCTGAGAAAGCAAGAAGTCTGAGAATTATATTTAGGGTTAGGATTACGGTACGGTTTAGGGATGAAGACTAGTGATAGGGTGAGGGCTTAGGGTTAGGGGTTTGGGTTAGGGTTAGGGTTTTTGGTAGGGTGAAAGCTAGGGTTGGCATTTTAGAAATAGGGATGAGGTGTTACGGTTATGACCAGGTGATAGGATTAGAATTATGGGATAGGGCTTCTTCTCAGGGTGTTATGCATTAAGGTTAAGATAAGGGGATAAGTTAGGGTTACGGGGAGATTTATGTTTTCAGGTGAGCAATAGGATCAGGGTTAGGTGTTATGTTCAGGGTGAGGGTTATCAGTTAGGGGTATTGATTATACTTAGGGCACGGGCCCTGTATGCACTTGGCGGCGGGCGGGGATTATAGCGATGGGATTGTCCCCGGGAACCCACTCTATCATACGCTGGGTATGGGCTCCTGGGTTTCATGCAGGACACAGTGGCAGAGCCCCCTTTTACTCATGGCATGGGAGGATTGTAGGCTTTCTTAACTCTGAGAAAGCAAGAACTCTGAGAATTAGATTTAGGGGTAGGATTATGGTAATGTTTAGGGATCAAGATTCGTGTTAGGGTGGCGTCTTAGGGTTAGGGGTTAGGGTTAAAGGTTAATGTTAGTTTTAACAGTTACAGTTAGGTTTACGGTTCAGTTTGAGGGTTAGGGTTTATGTTTGGGTCTAGTGTTTGACACAGGGTTAGGCTTCAGTGTTAGCTTTATGGTTAAAGATTAGGATTAGAGTCACGGTTAAGGTTTAGTGTGATGGTTAATGGTAAGGGTCAATATTATGGGTTAGGGTGGGGTTAGGGTTAGGAATAAGGCTTCATGTAACCTTTAGGGTTAGAGTTAATTGTTGTGGTTACGGGTAGAGCTTAGGGTTAGGTTTAGGATTCATGGTTAGGGTTATGTTTAGCGGTTAGTGTTAGGGTTAGTGGTCAGGTTTAAGGTAAGGTTTTAGAGTTAGTGTTCGGCGTTACAGTCTGAGCTTATGTTTACGGTTAGGGGTTAGTGTTAGTGTTAGGGCTGAGATTTATCTGTTAGTATAAGGGCACAGGACTTGTTTAATCTATGGTGAGAAGGGTGTGGACAGGTCGCTGTGACACCACACCATCGTACTCTTTGTATTTGGCCCAGACCTACATGTGGGACACAGGCAGAGCCTCATCTCAGGAATGGCATGGCTGTATTGTAGGTTTGCTTAAGGCTGAGAATGGAAGAGGTGTGAGAATTAGGGTTAAGTTTAGGGTTACGGGTTTGGGGTTAGGGGTTTAGGGTTAGAGGGAGGGTTAGGGGTTAGGGATTAGTAGTTAGGGTTACTGTTAGCATTAAAGGTTAGGTCTTAGGGTTGGGATAGGAGCTAGGGTTAGGTTTAGGGTTGGGTTCAGTGTTAGGTTTAGGGTTAGGGGTTAGGGTTAGGCTTAGGGTTAAGGGATAGGATTCGGGTTAAGTGTTGGGCTTAGGGTTAGGGTTTAGTGTTAGGGTTATCGTTAAAGATTAGGGTTAGGGTCAGGGTTAAATGTTTGGGTGCGGGTAATGGTTAGGGTCAGGGTTAAGGGTTACGGATAGGGTTAGTGTTAAGGGTTACGGGTAGGTTTAGGGTTCAGGGTTAGAGTTAGCATTAGGGCTTAAGGTTAGGATTAGGTTGTAGGTTAGATTTAGGGTTAGATCTAGGCGTTAGGGTAAGGGCTAGGGTTAGGATTAAGAGATAGGGTTAGGTTTAATGCTTAGGATTAGGGTTAGGGTTTGGCGTTAAAGTAAGTGTTAGGGGTTAGGTTTAAGGATCAAAGGTTAGGGTTATTTTTAGCCGTAGTGTTAGGTTTAGGGTTAAGGGATAAGGTTAGCGTTAAGGGTTTCCCTTACTGTTAGGGTTAAGGGTTAGGCTTAGAGTTAAAGGTTAATGTTAGGGTCAGTGTTAAGGGTTAGGGTGAGGGTTAATGGTTAGGGTAAAGCTTAAGCCTTAGGGTTAAGGGTTAGCAATTAGGGTTTATGATTAGTGTTAGGGTTAGGGTTTAGGAGTTAGTGTTTTATGAAGAGGTATGGTTAGAGTTAGGTTTGGGGTTAGTATTAGGGTTAGGTTTAGGGGTTAGTTTTAGGGTAAAAGGATAGGATTAGGGTTAAGGGTTGGGCTCAGGTTTAGGGTTAAAGTTTAGTGTTAGGGTTAATGTTTAGTGTTATGGTCCAGTTTAAGTGTTAGGGTGAGGGTTAACGGTTAGGATTAGGCTTAGAGTTTGGGGATATAGTGAGGGTTCAGAGTTAGGGTTAGGTTTAGGATTCAGGGTTAGGGTTAGCTTTAGGGGTTATGGTTAGGGTTAGATGTTAGGTTAGTGTCAGGGTTAGGTCTAGTCGTGAGGGTAAGGTTTAGGGTTAGCTTTAAGAGCTAGGGTTAGGTTTAATGGTTAGGATTAGGATTAGGGTTAAGGGTTAGGGTAAGGCTTACGGGTTAGGGTGAAGGGTGAAGGGTTATGGCTTTTGTTAGGCATAGCGTTGGGGTTAGAAGTAAGGGTTACTGTCAGTGTTATGGTTGTAGTTAGGGTTACGGTTAGGGTTAGCAGTTTAGAATTAGGGTTAGGGATCAGGTTTTACAGTTATGACTAGGAGATAGGGTTAGAATTATGGGATAGGGGTTGTTCTCAGGGAATGGGTTATGCATGAACGTTACGATAAGAGGTTACAGTTAGGCTCACAGTGAGGTTTACGTGTTAAGGGGAGAAATAGGAACAGGGTTAGGTGTTATGTTCAGGGTTAGGGTTACCTGTTAAAGGTATTGTTTATGCTTAGCGCATGGGCCCTGTCTGCATTAGGCGGTGTGGAAGGTTAGGGGGCTGGGATTGTCACCAGGAACCCACTGTATCGTACTCTGGATATGGGCCCGTGGGTTTCATACAGGACACAGTGGTAGAGCCTCCTTTCACGCATGGCATGGGAGGATTGCAGGCTTTCTAAACTCT
This sequence comes from Eulemur rufifrons, assembly GCF_041146395.1. NCBI lineage: Eukaryota > Metazoa > Chordata > Mammalia > Primates > Lemuridae > Eulemur > Eulemur rufifrons. The sequence continues at coordinate 370,271 of NW_027182818.1, forward strand.
AAGAAAGCAAGACGTCTGAGAATTAGATTTAGGGTTAGGATTATGGTTAGGGTTAAGGATGAAGTTTAGTGTTAGGGTGAGGGCTTAGGGTTAGGGATTAGGGTTAGGATTAAAGGTTATTCTTAGGTTTAACGGTTACAGTTCGGTTTATGGTTGAGGTTTACTGTTAGGGTTAAGATGAGGGGTTAGAGTGTGGTACAGGGTTAGGGTTAAGTGTTAGGTTTAGGGTTGAAGATTAGGATTAGTGTTAGGATTAAAGGTTAGCCTGAGAGTTAACGGTTAGGGTTAAGGTTAAGAGTTACGGTAGGGTTTAGGTTTAGGGTTAAGGGTTAGGGTAAGTTTTAGGGTTAGAGTTATGTGTTAGGGTTTGTGTTAGAGGTTAGGGTTAGGTTTACTGTTCACCGTTAGGGTTACGTTTAGGGGTTAGCATTAGGGTTAGGGATTAGGTTTAGGGTAAGGGTTTAGTGTTAGTGTTGGGCTTTAGGCTCGGGGCTTAGGTTCAGGGTCAGTCGTTAGGGTTGGTGGTAGAGCTCAGATTTAGCGGTCAGTTTAAGGGCACAGGACTTGGTTAATCTAAGGTGAGAGGGGTGCGGTCAGAGTCACCATGAAAGCACAACATCATTCCCTGGGCCTTGGGACAAAACTTACATGCAGAACTCAGGTGGAGCCTCATCTCACACATGGCATGTCTGTATTGTAGGCTTGCTTCACTCTGGGAATGGAAGTAGTGTGAGAATTAGGGTTAGGTTTGCGGTTAGGGGTTTCGAGTTAGGGGTTAAGTTTCGAGTCAGGGTTAGGTGCTAGTGGTTAGGGGTAGAGTTAGTGTTGCGGGTTCGGTGTTAATTCTGGGTTAGGGGGCCAGGGTTAGGTTTAGGGTTGGGGTTAGTGTTATGGTTAGCGGTTAAGGTTAATGGATAGGGTTAGGGTTAAGGGTTAGGCTTAGGGTTAGGGTTCAGGGTTAGGGTTCAGGTTTAGGGTTAGGGTCAGGGTTAAGGGTTAGGGTGAGGGTTAATCGTTAGGGGGTTAGGGTTAAGGATTAGGTTTATTGTTCAGGTTTAAGGTTATAATTAGGGGTTTGTGTTACTTGTAACTGTAGGTCAGTGTTGGGGTTAGAACTCTAGGCATTAATGTAAAGGTTAGAGTTAGGGTTCAGAGTTAGGGTTATGTTTAATTGTTAGGATTGGGATTAGGGTTAAGGGTTAGGGTTAAGGTTAGGGGTTATGACTAAGGATCAACGGTTAGGGTTATTTTTAGGCATAGGGTTAGCGTAAGGGGTTAGGGTTAGTGTTAGTGTTGTTGGTAGGGTTAAGGTTAGGGTTGGCGTTTCAGAATTAGAGATTAGGTGTTATGGTTATGGCTAGGAGTTAGGGTTAGAATTACAGTACAGGGCTTGTTCTCAGGGTGTCATGCATTAACGTTACGATATGGGGTTAAAGTTAGGGTTACGGTGAGGTTTACGTGTTAAGGTGAGCAGTAGTATCAGGGTTAGGTGTTATGTTCTGGGTTAGGGTTATGGGTGAGGGCTAGTGTTTATGCTTAGGGCATGGGCCCTGTATGCCCTAGGAATCGAAGTTAGGGGTCTGTTGTGGTCGCTGGGAACCCACTCTATCGTACGCTGTGTATGGGCCTCTGGGTTTCTTGCAGGACACTGTGGCAGAGCCGGCTTTCATGCATGGCTTAGTAGGATTGTAGGCTTTCAAAACTCTGAGAAAGCAAGAAGTCTGAGAATTAGATTTAGGGTTAGGATTACGGTACGGTTTAGTGATGAAGATTAGTGATAGGGTGAGGGCTTAGGGTTAGAGGTTAGGGTTAGGGCTAGGGTTGTTGGTAGGGTGAAGGTAGGGTTGGCATTTTAGAATTAGGGATGAGGTGTTATGGTTATGGCTGGGGATTAGGATTGGAATTATGGGATGGAGCTTCTTCTCAGGGTGTTATACATTAACGTTAAGATAAGGGGATAAGTTAGGGTTACAGGGAGGTTTATGTTTTAAGGTAAGCAATAGCATCAGGGTCAGGTGTTATATTCAGGGTGAGGGTTATCTGTTAGGGGTAGTGTTTATACTTAGCGTACGGGCCCTGTCTGCACTGGGCGGGGGGCGGGGGTTAGGGGGATGGGATTGTGCCCGGGAACGCACTGTATCGTACGCTGGGTATGGTCTCCTGGGTTTCATGCAGGACACAGTGGCAGAGCCCCCTTTTACTCATGGCATGGGAGGATTGTAAGCTTTCTAAACTCTGAGATAGCAAGAAGTCTGAGAATTAGATTTAGGGGTAAGATTATGGTAATGTTTAGCGAGGAAGATTAGTGTTAGGGTGGGCTCTTAGTGTTAGGGGTTAGGGTTAAAGGTTCGTGTTATTTTTAACAGTTACAGTTACGTTTTCGGTTAAGTTTCAGGGTTAGGGTTAGGGTTAAGGTTTGGTTTTATCGTTTGTCACAGGGTTAGGCTTCAGTGTTAGCTTTATGGTTAAAGATTAGGATTAGGGTTAGGGTTAAGGGTTAGTGTGAGGGTTAATGGTAAGGGTCAAGATTAAGTGTTAGGGTTGGGCTTAGGGTTAGGAATAAGGCTTCGTGTAACGTTTAGGTTTAGAGTTAAGTGTTATGGTTATGGCTAGAGGTTAGGGTTAGGTTTAGGGTTCATGGTTAGGGTTACATTTAGGGGTTCGGGTTATGGGTTAAGTTTAGGGTGAGTGTTTAGTGTTACTGTTGGGCGTTAGGATAAGGGCCGAGGTTTAGGGTTAGGATTTAGGTTTAGTATTAGGGCTTAGATTTAGTGGTTAGTTTAAGGGCACATGCTCTGTTTAATCTATGGTGGGAAGGGTGCAGACTGGGTCGCCTCAACACCACACCATCGTACCTTGGGCCCAGACCTACATGCAGGACTCAGGCAGAGCCTCTTCTCACTCGTGGCATGGCTCTATTGTAGGCTTGGTCAACTCTGAGAACGAAGGAAGTGTGAGAATTAGGGTTATGGTTAGGGTTATGTGTTTGGGGTTAGAGGTTTAGGTTTGAGTGAAGTTTAGTGGTTAGGAATTAGAAGTTAGGATTAGTGTGTCAGGGGTTAGGTGTTAGGTTTTTGTAAGGGGCTAGCGTTAGATTTAGGTTTAGGGTTAATGTTCAGGTGGGTTAGGGGTCAGCGTTAGGGTTAGGCTTACAAGATAGGATTAAGGTAAAGGGTGAAGGCTTAAGATTAGCAGTAAGGGTTAAGGTTAGGGTTAAGGGTTAGGGTTTCGTTCCAAGTTAAGGGTGAGAGTGAGGGTTAACAGTTGCGATTAGGGTAATGGTTTAGGGATAGTAATAGGTTTAAGGGATAGGGTTAGGGTTAGGTTTAGGGTTCGGGGTTAGGGTTAGCATTAGCGGTTAGGGTTAGGGTTAGGGGTTAGGGTTACAGTTAGGGTTAGGTCTAGGCATTATGGTAATGGTTCGTGTTAGGGTTAAGAATTAGGGTTAGGTTTAATTGTTAGGATTATGATCAGGGTAATGGTTAGGGTTAGGGTTAGCGGTTAGAGTTAGGGTTAGTGTTAGGGTTGTTTGTAGGGTGAAGGTAATGTTTAGCAGTTTAGAATTAAGGTTAGGGATTAGGTGTTACGGTTATGCTAGGAGTTAGGCTTAGAATTAAGGGATAGGGTTTGTTCTTAGGGTAAGTGTTATGCAATAACATTAGGATAGGGGTTAAAGTTAGGGTTACAGTGAGGTTTACGTGTTAAGGTGAACAATAACATCAGGGTTAGGTGTTATGTTCAGGGTTAGGGTTATGGGTGAGGTGCAGGGTTTTTGCTTAGGGCATGGGCCCTGTCAGCACTAGCAGGGGGAGTTAGGGGGCTGTGATTGTCCCCGGGAACCCACTCTATCGTACGCAGTGTATGGGCTCCTGGGTTTCATGCAGGACACTGTGGCAGAGCCAGCTTTCACGCATGGCTTTGGAGAATTGTAGGCTTTTAAAACTCTGAGATAGCAAGAAGTCTGAGAATTAGATTTAGGGTTAGGATTATGGTTAGGGTTAGGGATGAAGATTAGTCAGGGAGAGGGCTTAGGGTTAGGGCTTAAGCTTCGAGTGAGGATTAGGGGTTAGGGAGTAGGTGTTGGGTTTAGTGATAGGGTTAGGGCTTAGGGGTTAGGGTTGGGTTAGGGGCTAGGGTTAGATTTAGAGTGGGGTTAGGGTTAGCGTTAGGGGTTAGGGTTAGGGTTAAGGGATAGGATAAGGGTTAAGCGTTAAGGCTTAAGGTTAGCGTTAAGTGTTAGGTTTAGTTTTAAGGGTTAGGGTTACAGTTCGAGTTAAGGGTTAGTGTGGGGTTAACGGTTAGGGCTAGGGTTATGGGTTAAGGATAGAGTTAGGTTTAAGTCTTAGGATTAGGGTTCAGTGTTAGGGTTAGCATTAGGGATTAGCGTTAGGGTTAGGGGTTACGTTTACTCTTAGGGTTAGGTCTAGGCATTAGGGTACGTGTTAGTGTTAGGCTTAAGAGTTAGGGTTAGGTTTAATTGTTAGGATTAGGATCAGGGTTAAGGGTTAGGGTTAAGTGTCAAGTGTTACGGTTATTTTTAGGTGTACGGTTAGGGTTAGCAGTTAGGGTTAGGGTTAGTTTGTAGAGATAAGGTAATGTTTAGCAGTTTTGAATTAGCCTTAGGGATTAGGTGTTACAATTGTGGCTAGGAGTTAGGGTTAGAATTAAGGGATAGGGGTTGTTCTTAGGGTAAGTCTTATGCATTAACGTTAGGATAACGGGTTCAAGTTAGAGTTATGGTGAGGTTGATGTGTTAAGGTGAGCAATAGTATCAGGGTGAGCTGTGATGTTCAGGGTTAGGGTTATGGGTGAGGGGTAGGGTTTATGCTTATATCACGAGCCCTCTCTGCTCTAGGAGGGGGCTTAGAGGGCTAGGATAGATGCCGGAAGCCACTCTATCATACGCTGGGTATGGCCCCTTTGTTTCATGCCGGACACAGTGGCCGAGCCTCCTTCTACACATGGCATGGGAGGATTGTAGGCTTTGTAAACTCTGAGAAAGCAAGAAGTCTGAGAATTAAATTTAGGGCTAGGATTAGGGTTAGGGTTAGCAATATAGGTTACTGTTATGGTGAGGGCTTAGGGTTAGGGGTTTCTGTTAGGGTCAGGGTTAAAGGTTAGTGTTAGGTTTAACAGTTACAGTTAGGTTTAGGGTTAAGCTTTAAGGTTTAAGCTTAGGGTTAAGATTAGGGTTTAGGTTTTGGTACAGGGTAAGGGTTAAGTGCTAGGTTTAGGCTTAAAGATTAGGATTAGGGTTAGGGTTAAGGTTTAGTGTGAGGGTTAACGGTTAGGGTTAAGGTTAAGTGTTAGGTTTATGGGTTAGGGTTAGGGTTAAGTGTTCATGTTAGGTTTAGGGTTAGAGTTAAGTGTTATGGTTAGGGTTAGGGGTTTGGGTTAGGTTTAGGGTTCATGGTTAAGGTTACATTTAGGGGTTAGGTTTAGGGTAAGCATTTAGTGTTAGTGTTGGGCATTAGGGTGAGGGCTTAGGTTTAGGGTTAGGGGTTAGGGTCAGTGTTTGGGTTTTGATTTGGCGGTTAGTTTAAGGGTACAGGACCTGTGTAATCTATGGTGAGTAGGGTGCAGAATGTTTACATGCGACAGCACACCATCGGATCCTGGGCCTTTGGCCCAGACCTACTTGCAGGACTCATGCGGAAACTCTACTCACGCATTGCATGGTTGTATTTTAGCCTTGGTTAACTCTGAGAATGGAAGTAGTGTGAGAAATAGGGTTATGGTTAGGGTTAAGGGTTTGGTGTTAGGGGTTAGGGTTCAAGTGAGGTTTAGTGGTTAGGGACTAGGATTTAGGGTTAGTGTTAGGGTTAGGGGTTAGTTTTGCGTTAGGGGCTAGGGTTAGATTTATGGTTGGGGTTAGTGTTAGGGTTAGGATTAGGCATCAGGGTTAGTATTAGGGTTAAAGGATAGGATTGGAGTTAAGTGTTAAGGCTTAGGGTTTGTGTTAAGTGTTAGGGTTGGGGTTTAGGCTTAGGGTTACGGTTTGAGTTAAGCTCTAGGGTGAGGGTTAAAGATTAGGCTTAGGATTATTGGTTAGGGATAGAGTTATGTTTAAGGGTTAGGGATAGGGTTAGGTTTAGGGTTCAGTGTTAGGGTTAGCATTAGGGGTTAGGGTTAGGGTTAGGGGTTAGGCGTAGTGATGTATTAAGGGCTATGGTTAGAATTAGGATTGGGGTTAGTGTTAGGTTTAGGGTTAGGGGTTAGGTTTAGGGTTAAGGGATAGGATTATGGTTAAGGGTTGAGCGTAGGTTTAGGGTTAAGATTTAGTGTTAGGGTCCGGTTTAAGGGTTAGGGTGAGGGTTAACGGTTAGGGTTAGGGTTGGGGTTAGGGGTTAGGGATATAGTTAGTATTAAGTGTTAGGGTTAGGTTTAGGGTTCAGGGTTAGGGTTAGCTTTAGGGGTTATGATTAGGGTTAGGTGTTAGGTTAGTGTCAGGGTTAGGTCTAGGCGTCAGGGTAAGGTTTAGGGTTAGGGTTAAGAGCTAAGGTTGGGTTTAGTGGTTAGGATTAGGATTAGGGTTAGGAGTTAGGGTAAAGGGTCAAGGGTTAGCATTATTTTTAGCCATAGCTTTGGCGTTAGGAGTAAGGATTAGGTTCAGTGTTAGGGTAACAGTAGGTTACCGTAACAGTAACTACGTAGGGTAACAGTTAGTGTTAGTGGTTTAGAATTAGGGTTATGGATTAGTTGTCACAGTTATGACTAGGAGATAGGGTTAGAATTATGGGATAGGGGTTAATCTCAGGGTAAGTGTTATGCATTAACGTTAGGATAAGAGGTTAAAGTTCAGGTTACGGTGAGGTTTACATTCTAAGGTGAGCAATAGAATCAGGGTTAAATGTTATTTTCAGGGTTAGAGTTTTGGGTGAGGTGTAGAGTTTATGCTTAGGGCACGGGCCTTGTCTGCATTAGGCGGGGGGGGGGGGGTTAGGGGGCTGGGATTGTCACCAGGAGCCCACTCTATCGTACTCTGGCCATCGGCCCCAGCGGTTCATTCAGGACACAGTGGAAGAGCCTCCTTTCACGCATGGCATGGGAGGATTGTAGGCTTTCTAAACTCTAAGAAAGCAAGAAGACTGAGAATTAGATTTAGGGTTAGGGTTAGGGTTCGGGTTAAGGATCAAGGTTAGTGTTAGGGTGAAGGCTTAGAGTTAGGGGTTATGGGTAGCGTTACAGGTTACTCTTAGTTTTAACCGTTACAGTTAGGTTCAGGGTTAAGGTTTATGGTTAGGTTTAAGGTTAGGGTTTAGGGTTTGGTACAGGATTAGGGTTAAATATTAGGTTTAGGGTTAAAGATTACGATTAAGGTTAGGTTTAAAGGTTAGTGTGAGGGTTAACAGTCAGGGTTAAAGTTAAGAGTTAGGGTTAGGGTTAGTGTTAGGATTAAGGGTTCATGTTAGGTTTAGGGTTAGAGTTAAGTGCTATGGTTAGCACTCGAGGTTAGGGTTAGGTTTAGGGTTCACAGTTAGGGTTATGTTTAGAGGTTAGCATTAGGGTTAGGGATTAGCTTTAGGGTAAGAGTTTAGAGTTAGTGTTGGGCTTTAGGCTCAGGGCTTAGGTTTAGGGTCAGAGGTTACGGTTGATGTTAGGGCTTAGATTTAGTGGTTAGTTTAAGGGCACAGGACCTGTTTATTCTACAGTGAGAGGGGTTAGGGTTAGGGTTAGGGTTGTCGTAGGGGTTAAGGTTAGATTTAACCTTGGGGTTAGTGTTAGGGTTAGGATTAAGGGGTTAGTGTTAGGGTTAGGGGTTAAAAACACCTACAGCCAGCCCTAACCCAATTTCTGACACTTCTTCCATTCTCAGAGTTAACCAAGCCTACAATACGGCCATGTCATGCGTGAGAAGAGGCTCCACCTGAGTCCTGTATGTAGGTCTTGGCCCAAGGCCCAGCGTACGGTGGTGTTGTGTCGCAGCGACCCTGTGCACCACTCTCACCATAGATTAAACAGGTCCTGTGCCCTTAAACTAACCGCTAAATCTCAGCCCGAACACTAATCCTAACCCCTAACCCTAAAAGTTGTCCTTAACCCTAACTGTTAACACTCAAACTAACCCTTAACTCTAACCCTAGTCATGATCTTTAACCCTAACCCTAACACTTAACCCTAACCCTGTACCAAACCATAACCCCTAAGCTTAACCCTAACCCTAACCCTAAACCCTAAGTCTAACTGTAACTGTTAAACCTAACAGTAACTTTTAACCCTAAAACTAACCGTATCCCCTTACCCGAAGCCCTCACCCTAAGATTAAACTTCATCCCTAACCATAACGATAATCCTAACCTTAAATCTAATTCTCAGACTTCTTACTTTCTTAGAGATTTGAAAGCTTACAATCCTCCTTTACCATGCGTGAAATCAGGCTCTGCCAGAGTGTCCTACAAGAAACCCATGGGCCCATACCCTGCATACGATAGAGTGGGTTTCTGGTGACAATTGCATCCCCCTCAGTCCCACTCCTAGGGAAGACAGGGCCCATACCCTAAGCAAAACCCTACCCCTCACTCATAATTCTAACCCTGATCCTATTGCTCACCTTAACACATAAACCTCACCGTAAACCCAACTTTAACCACTTATCCTAACATTAATGCATAACACTTATGCTAAGAACAACCCCTATCACTTAATTCTAACCCTAACTCCTAGCCATAACAGTAACCCCTAATCCCTAACCCTAATTCTAACCACTAAACATTACCTTAACCCTACAAACAACCCTAATACTAATCCTAACCTTAAACGCTAACCCTAACCTTATCCCTAAACATAACCTTAAAAGTTTACCCTAAACCCTAACCCTATCCCCTAACCCTAAGCCTAACCCTTAATTCTGATCCTAATCCTAACAATTAAACCTAACCCTAACCCTTAACCCTAACACTAACACTTACCTTAATGCCGAGACCTAATCTTAGCAGTAAAGCTACCTCTAACCCTAACCCTAGACCTTAAACCTAACACTATCCCTAACTTATAACCCTAACCCTAACTGTTAACCCTCACCCTAACCCTTAACTCGGACCGTAACCCTAACCCTTAACCCTAACCCTATCCCTTAATGCTAACCCTAAGCCTTAACCCTTAACCCTAATCCTATCCCTTAACCCTAAACCCTAACCCCTAACCCTAACCCTAACCCCAACGCTAAATCTATCCCTAGTCCCTAACCCAACCCTAACCGTTAACCCCTAATGCTAACATTAACCCTAACCCCTAATCCCTAACACCTAACCCTCACGCGAACACTAACCCCTAACCCCAAACACCTAACCCTAATCATAACCATAATTCTCACACTTCCTCCATTCTCAGAGTTAGCCAAGCCTACAATAAAACCATGCCATGCGTGAGAAGAGGCTCTACCTGAGACCTGCATGTAGGTCTGGGCCCAAGGCCTCGGGTACGATGGTGTGGTGTGGCGATGATCCATTCTGCACACTTCTCACCATAGATTACACAGGTCCTGTGCCCTTAAAATAACCTCTAAATCTAAGCCCTAACGCTAACTCTAACACTAACCCTTAACCCTAAACTTAAGCCATGACCCTAACGCCCAACACTAACATTAAACCCTTACCCTAATCCTTACCCATAACCCTAATGCCTAAACGTAACCCTAACGATGAACCCTAAACCTAACCCTAACCCCAAACCCTAACCATAACACTTAACTCTAACCCTAAACCTAACACGAACACTTAAACCTAAATTTAACCACTAACCCTAACACTTAACCTTAACCCTAACCGTTAACTCTCACACTAACCCTTAAACCTAACCCTAATCGTAATCTTTAACCCTAAACCTAACAGTTAACCCTTACCCTGTACCAAAACCTAACCCCTAACCTTAACCTTAACCCTAACACTTGACCCTAAAGCTAACTGTAACCATTAAACCTAACACTAACCTTTAACCCTGACCGTAACTCTAACCCCTAACCCTAAGCCCTCACCCTAATGCTAAACTTTATCCTTAACACTAACCATAATCCTATCCCTAAATCTAATTCTCAGACTTCTTGCTTTCTCAGAGTTTAGAAAGCCTACAATCCTCCCATGCCATGCGTGAAAAGAGGCTCTGCCACTGTGTCCTGCATGAAACCCAGGGACCCACACCCAGTGTACGATAGAGAAAGTTCTCGGCCACAATCCTAGACCCCTAATCCTCCCGCCTAGTGCAGACAGGGCCCGTGCCCTAAGCATAAAAAGTACGCCTAACATATAACCCTAACCTTGAACGTAACACCTAACCCTGATCCTACTGCTCACCTTATCATGTAGACCACACTGTAACCCTAACTTTAACCGCATCTCCTAAAGTTAATGCATAACACTTACACTGAGAACAACGCCTATCCCATAATTCTAACCCTAAATCTTAGCCATAACCATACAACCTAATCCCTAACCCTAATTCTAAACTGCTAACCCTAACCTTAACACTACCAACAACCCTAACACTAACCCTAACCCTAACCCTCACCCCTAATCCTACCCTATGCCTAAAAGTAACCCTAACTCCTAACCCTTATCCCTAACCAAAAGCCCTGTCCCTAACCATAAGACTTAAGTCTCACCCTTATACCCTAACCCTAATACGAATCCTTAAGCCTAACCCCCAATCCTAACAATTAACCTTAACCCTAACTGTTAACGCTCACCCTAACCCTTAAATCAGACCAAAACCCTAACACTTAACCCTAACCCTAATCCCTAATGCTAACCCTAAGCCTTAACCCTTTACCCTAATCCTATCCCTTAAGCCTAACCCTAACCCTAATTCCTAACCCTAACCATAATCCCTAACCCTAACCCTAACACTAACCCTAACTCTGAATCTAACCCTAGCCCCTAAACCAACACTAACCCCTAACCCCTAACCCTAACACTAACACTAACTCCTAATTTCTAACCCCTGAACCACACTCGAACCCTAACCCCTAACCCCAAACAGTTAACCATAACCATAACCCTAATTCTCACATTTCCTCCATTTTCAGAGTTCACCAAGCCTACAATAGAGCCATGCCATGAGTGAGAAGAGGCTCCGCCTGAGTCCTGCATGTAGGTCTGGGCCCAAGGCCTAGGTACGATGGTGTGGTGTCAAGGGGACCAATTCTGCACCCTTCTCACCATAGATTAAACAGGTCCTGTGCCCTTAAACTAACCGCTAAATCTAAGCCCTAACACTAAACCTAAACGCTAACCCTAAACCTAAGCCCTTATCCTAATGCCCAACACTAACACCAAACACTCACCCTAAACCTAACCCATAACCCTAACCCCTAAACGTAACCCTAACCATGCACCCTATATCTAACCCTAACCCCTAACCCTAACCATAACACTTAACTCTAACCCTAAACTAACATAAACCCTTAACACTAAACCTAATCCCTAACCCTCATGCTTAACCCTAACCGTTAATCCTCACACTTACCTTTAAACCTAACCCTAATTGTAATCTTTAACTCTAAACTTAACACTTAAACCTTAACCTGTACCAAAACCTATCCCCTAAACTGAACCCTAACACTAAACCTTAACGCTAAACCTAACTGTAACTGTTAAACCTAACACTAACCTTTAACTCTGACCCTAAACCTAACCCCTAACCCTAAGGCATCACCTTAACACTAAACTTCATCCCTAATTCTAACCATAATCCTAACCCTAAATCTAATTCTCAGACTTTTTCTTTCTCAGAGTTTAGAAAGCCTATAATCCTCCCATGCCATGTGTGAAAGGAGGCCCTGCCACTGTGTCCAGCATGAAACCCAGGGGCCAATACCCAGCATACGATAGAGTGATTTCCCGGCGAATATGCTAGCCCCCTAACCTCTCCGCCTAGTGCAGACAAGGCACGTGCCCTAAGCATAAACACAACCCCTAACCAATAACCCTAACCATAACTGTTAACTCTCACCCTAACATTTAACCCTGACACTAACCCTAACCTGTAAACCTATCCCTAAACCTTTACCCAAAACCTAAGCCTTAACTCTAACACTATCATTTAACCCTAGCCCTAACCCCTAAATGTTACACTAACCATGAACCCTAAGCCTAACCGTAACCCCTAACACTAACCATAACACTTAACTGTAACCCTAAACCTAACAAGACCCCTTAACCCTAACACTAACCCCTAACCCTAGCCCTTAAACTTAACCCTAAACTTTTACCCTCACACTAACCTTTAACACTAACCATAATGCTAATCTTTAACCCTAAACCTAACACTTAACTCTTACCCTGTACGAAACCCTAACCCCTGACCTTAACCCTGACAATAAACCTTAACCCTAAACCTAACTTTAACCGTTAAAACTAACACTAACCTTAACCCTAACTCTAACCCTAACCCTTAACCCTAAGCCCTCACCCTAACACTAATCATCATCCCTAATCCTGACCATAATCCTAACCCTAAATCTTAATCTCAGACGTCTTCCTCTCTCAGAGTTTAAAAAGCCCTCACCCTAAAATTTAACCCTAAACCTAACTGTAACTGTTTAAACTAACACTAATCTTTAACCATAACCCTAACCCTTAACCTGAACCCTAAGCCAAACTCTTAACCCTAATCCTATCCCTTAACCCTAACTCTAATCCCTAACTCGAATGCTAACACTAACCCCAACCCTAAACCTAACCCTAGCCCCTAACCCAACCCTCACCCCAACCCCTAACCCTAACACTAACCCTAACCCCTAATGCCTAACCCCTAACCCTCATTTGAACACTCTCTCCTAAACCCAAATCCCTAACCCTAACCATAACCCTAATTCTCACACTTCCATTCTAAGAGTTAACCAAGCCTATAATACAACCATGCCATGCATGAGAACAGGCTCCCCCTGATTCCTGCATGTAGGTCTGAGCCCAAGGCCCAGGGTACAATGCTGTGGTGTCTCAGCGACCCATTCCACACCCTTCTCACCATAGATTAAACAGGTCCTCTGACCTTAAACTAATCGCTAAATCTAAGTCCTAACACTAACACTAATCCCTACCCTAAACAGAAACCCTGACCCAAACTCCCTTCACTAACACTATACCCTTACACCAAACCTAACTCCTAAACCTAACCCCTAAACATAACCCTAACCATGAACCCTAAACCTGAACCTAAACCCTAACACTTAAGTGTAACCCTAAACCTAACACGAACCCCTAATCCTAACCCTAAACCCTAACCCTAACCCTTCACCTTAACCCTAACCGTTAACCCTCAGCTAACCCTTAAACCTAACACTAATCCTAATCTGTACCCCTAAACCGAACACTTAACCCTAACCCTGTACCAAACCCTAATCCCTAACACTAAGCCCTCTCCCTAACACTAAACTTCATCCCTAACCCTAACCGTAATCCTAACCCTAAATCTAATTCTCAGACTTCTTGCTTTCTCAGAGTTTAGAAAGCCTACAATCCTCCCATGCCATGCATGAAAGGAGGCTCTGCCACTGTGCCCTGCATGAAACCCAGAGGCCCATACCCAGCATACGATAGAGTGGGTTCCTGGTGACAATCCCAGCCTCCGAACCCCCCCCCCCCACCTAGTGAAGACAGGGCCTGTGCCCTAAGCATAAACACTGCCCCTAACCCATAACCATAACCCTGAACATAAAACCTAACCCTGATCCTATTGCTCACCTTAACATGTAAAGCTCACCGTAACACTAACTTTAACCGCTTACCCTAACTTTAAGCATAAAACTGACCCTGAGACCAACCACTATGCCATAATTCTAACCCTAACTCCTTACCATAACCATTACACCTAATCCCTAACCCTAATTCTAAACTGCTAAACCTAACCTTAAGCCTACAAAAAACCTTAACGGTAACACTAACCCTAACACCTAATCCTAACCCTGTGCCTGAAAATAAACCTAACCCTTAACCTTTAACCCTAATGCTAACCCATAACCCTAACCATAACACTTTACTCTAACCCTAAATCTAACACGAACGCTTAACACTAGCCCTAAACCCTAACCCTAACCCTTAAACACAAACCTAACCGTTAACACTCACACTAACCGTCAACCCTAATCCGAATTCTAATCTTTAACCCTAAACCTAACACTTAACCCTAACCCTGTACCAAACCCTAACCCCTAACCATAACCCTCACCCTAAAACGTAACCCTAAACCTAACTGTAACCGTTAAACCTAACTCTAACATTTAACCTTTACTCTACCCATAATCCGTAGCCCTAATCCCTCACCCTAGCACTAACCTCATTCCTAACCCTAACTATAATCCTAACCCTAAATCTAATTATCAGACTTCTTGCTTTCTCAGCGTTAGAAAGCCTACAATCCTCCCATGCCATGAATAAAAGGAGGCTCTACCACTGTGTCCTGCCGGAAACCCCAGTGCCCATACTCAGCATACACTAGAGTGGGTTCCCGATGACAATCGCAACCCCAAACCCCTCCCCCCCTGCCTAGTGCAGACAGGGCCCGAGTCGTAAGCATAAACCCTACCCCTCACCCCTAACCATAACCCTGAACATAACACCTGACCCTGATCCCATTGCTCACCTTAAAATGTAAATCTCACCATAACCCTAAATTTAACCCCTTATCATAACGTTAATGCATAACACTTACCCTGAGAACAACTCCTATCTCTGAATTCTAACCCTAACTCCAAGCCATAACCATAACACCTAATCCCTAATGCGAATTCTAAACCGCTAACCCTAACCTTAAACCTACCATCAAACCAAACATTACCCTAGCCCCTAACTTTAAAACTATGCCTAAAAATAACTCTAACACTTCACCCTTAATCCTAACCCCTAACTCTAACCCTAACCCTACCCCTAAGACCCTAACCATAACCCTAACTGTTAACCCTCACCCTAACACGTAACCCTGACCTTAACCCTAAACCTTAACACTAACCCTTAACCCTAACCCTAAGCCAAACCCTTAACCATAATCCTATCCTTTAACCCTAAACGCTAACCCTAATATTAACCCCAACCCTAAACCTAACCCTAGCACCCTAACCCAAACCCAACAACTAACCCCTATCCCTAACACTAACCCTAACTCCTAATCCCTAGGACCTAACCCTGACTCAAACCATAATCCCAAACTCCAAACCCCTAACCCAAACCCTAACCCTGATTCTCACACTACTTCCACTCTCAGAGTGAACCAAGCCTACAATACAGCTATACTATGCGTGAGATGAGGCTCCACCTGAGTCCTGCATGTAGGTCCTTTCCCAAGGATCAGGGAACGATTTTGTGCTTTCGTGGAGACTCCGACAGCACCCTTCTCACCGTAGATAAAACAGGTCCTGTGCCCTTAAACTAACAGCTAAATCTCAGCCCTAACACTAACACTAACCCCTAACCGTAAACATAAGCTCCGACCGTAACGCTGAACACGAACTCTAAAACCTTACCCTAAACCTAAGCCCTAACCCTAACACTAACCCCTAAACATAACACTAACCATGAACCCTAAACCTAACCCTAACCATAACACTTAACGCTAACCCTAAAGCCTACACGAAGACTTATTCCTAACACTAACAAAAACCCTAGCCCTTAGTCTTGATCCTTACCATTAACCCTCACACTAGCCCTTAACCCTAACCCTAATCCTAATCTTTAACCCTAAAGCTAAAACTTAAGCCTAACACAGTACCAAATGCTAAACCTTAACCTTAACCCTAACCCTAAAACATAACCATAAACCTGACTGTAACTGTTAAACCTAACACTAACCTTTAACCCTAACCACTGACCTTAAGAACGCACCCTAACACTAACCTTCATCCCTAAACATTACCATAAACCTACCCCTAAATCTAATTCTCAGACTTCTTGCTTTCTCAGAGTTTAGAAAGCCTACAATTCTCCCATGTCATGAGTAAAAGGAGGCTCTGCCACTGTGTCCTGCAAGAAACCCGGGGGCCCATAACTAGTGCATGATAGAGCGGGTTCCCAGTGGCAATCCTAGTCCCTAACCCCCACCCCCAGTGAAGACAGGGCACGTGCGCTAAGCAAAAAAACTATCCCTAACAGATAACCCTAATTCCAAACATAAAACCTAACCCTGATCCTGTTACTCACCTTAAAACATAAACCTAACCATAACCCTAATTTATCCCCTTATCTTAACGTTAATGCATAGCACCCAAAGAAGAAGCCCTATCCCATAATTCTAAACCTAACCCCTAGCCATAACCATAACACCTCATCCATATTCTAAAGTGCCAACCCTAAACTTCAACCTACCATCAACCCTAACCCTAACCCTAACCCCTAACCCTAAGCCCTCACCCTAACACTAATCTTCATCCCTAAACCGTGCCGTAATCCTAACCCGAAATCTAATTCTCAGACTTCTTGCTTTCTCAGAGTTTTGAAAGCCTACAATCCTACTAAGCCATGCATGAAAGCCCGCTCTGCCACAGTGTCCTGCAGGAAACCAGAGGCCCATACACTGCATACGATAGAGTAGGTTACCAGCGACCATCACAGGCCCCTATCTTTGCCTCCTAGTGCATACAGGGCCCGTGCCCTAAGCATAAACCCTACCCCTCACCCATAAGCCTAACCCAGAACATAACACCTAACCCTGATCATACTGCTCACCTTAAGAGGTAAAGCTCACCATAACCCTAACTTTAACACCTTATATTAACGTTAATGCATGACACCCTGAGAACAAGCACTATACTGTAATTCTAACGCTAACACCTAGCCATAACCATAACACCTGATCCCTAATTCTGAAACGCCAACCCTAACCTTAACCCTACCAACAACACTAACACTAACCCTAAGCCCTTACCCTAAACCTACGCATAAAAATAACCCTAACCGTGGATCCTTAGTCATAACCCCTAACCTTAACCCTAACCCTTAACCCTAATCCCAAGCCTAACCATTAAACATAACCCTAACACTTAACCCTAAACCTAACCTTTACCTTAATGCCTAGAGATCTAACCCTAACACTGACTTACAGTTAACACTAAATCTAACCCCCCAATGTTAACCTTAAACCTGAACCATAAACCTAACCCTTAACCCTAATCCTATTCCTAACCCCCTAACCCTAACCCTAACTGTTAAACCTCACCCTAACCCTTAACCCTGACCCTAACCCTAAACCTGAACCCTAACCCTAAGCCTAACCCTTAACCCTAACCCGATCCCTTAACCCTAACGCCTAACCCTAACGCTAACTCCAAACCTAAACCTTACCCTGGCCCCCTAAACCAGACTTAACACCTAACCCGTAACACTAACTCTAACCCTAACCACTAATCCCTAGCACCTAACCCTGACTCCAAACCTAACCCCTAACTCGAAACCCCTAACCCCAACCCTAACCCTAATTCTCACACTACTTCCATTCCCGAGGGAAGCAAGCCTACAATACAGCAATGCCATGTGTGAGATGAGGCTCCGCCTGAGTCCTGCATGTAGGTCTTGTCCCAGGGTCCAGGGAATGATGTTGTGCTTTCGTGATGACTCCGACCGCACCCCTCTCACCGTAGATTAACCAGGTCCTGTGCCCTTAAACTGACCGATAAATCTAAGCCCTACCACCAACCCTAACCCCTGACCCTGAACCTAAGCCCCGAGCCTGAAGCCCAACACTAACTCTAAACCCTTACCCTAAACCTAATCCTTAACCCTAATGCTAAACCCTAAACGTAACCCTAACCGTGGACAGTAAACCTAACCCTAACCTCTAACACAAACCCTAACACATAACTCGAACCCTAAAACTAACCCTAACCCTTAACCCTAAACCTAAACCATAACCCTAACTCTTAACCTTAACCTAACCGTTAACTCTCACGCTAACCTTTAATCCTAACCCTAATCCTAATCTTCAACCCGAAACCTAACACTTAACCCTAACCCTGTACCTAACCCTAACCCTATACCAAACCCTAACCCCTCATCTTAACCCTAACCGTAAACCTCAACCCTAAACCGAACTGTAACCGTTAAACCTAAGAGTAACCTTTAACCCTAACCCTAATCCCTAACCCTAAGCCTCACCCTAACACTAAACTTCATCCTTAACCCTAACCAGAATCCTAACCCTAAATCTAATTCTCAGACTTCTTGCTTTCTTAGAGTTTAGAAAGCCTGCAATCCTCCCATGCCATGCGTGAAAGGAGGCTCTACCACTGTGTCCTGCATGAAACCCACGGGCCCATACCCAGAGTACGACACAGTGGGATCCTGGTGACAATCCCAGCCCCCTAACCTCCCCCCACCCCCGCTTAAGGCAGACAGGGCCCGTGCGCTAAGCATAAACAATACCTGTAACAGATATCCCTCACCCTGAACATAACACCTAACCCTGTTCCTATTTCTCCCCTTAACACGGAAACCTCACTGTGAGCCTAACTTTAACCTCTTATCCTAACGTTAGTGCATAACCCATTCCCTGAGAACAACCCCTATCCCATAATTCTAACCCTATCTCCTAGTCATCACTGTAACACCAAATCCCTAACCCTAATTCTAAACCGCTAACTCTAACCGTAACCCTGCCTAGAACCCTAACACTGACAGTAACAGTTACTTCTAACCCCAACGCTATGCCTAACAAAAACCCTTAACCCTTCACCCTAACCCCTAAGCCTTACCCTAACCCTTAACCCTAATCCTAATCCTATCCATTCAACCTAACCCTAGCTCTTAAAGCTAACCCTAAACCTGACCCTCACGACTAGACCTAACCCTGACACTAACCTAACACCTAAACCTAACCATAACCCCTACAGCTAACCTTAACCCTGAACCCTAAACCTAACCCTAACACTGAACCCTCACTATATCCCCAACCTCTAAGCCTAATCGTAACCGTTAACCCTCACCCTAACACTTAAACTGGACCATAACACTAAACATTAACCCTAACACTAAACTTTAACCCTAAACCTGAGCCCAACCCTTAACCCTAATCCTATTCTTTTACCCTAAACCTAACCCCGAAACCTAACCCTAACACTAACCCCAATCCTAATTCTAACCATACCCCTTCATAAAACACTAACTCCTAACCCTAACACTTACCAAAAACCCTAATCGCTAATCCCTAACACTAACACTTAACCTTTACCGTAACCGTTAACCCTCACCCTAACCCTTAACACTGACCCTAACCTTAACCTTTAATCTAAGCCTCACCCTTAACCCTAACAGTAAGGAAAACCCTTACGCCAACCTTATCCCTTATCCCTAACCCTAACACTACAGCTAAAAATAACACTAACCTTTGATCCTTAAACCTAACCCCTAACACTTACTTTAACCCCAAACCCTAACCCTAATCCTAAGCATTAAACCTAACCCTATCTCTTAACCCTTACTCTAACGCCTAGATCTAACCCTAAATCTAACCTACCACCTAATCCTAACCTTAAGCCCTAATGCTAACTCTAACCCTGAACCCTAAACCTACCCGTAAACCCTTAACACTAACCCTATCCATAAACCTTAACCCTGACCCTAACCATTACCCGCACCCAAACATTTAACCCTGACCCTAACCCTAATCCTTAACGATAAACTTAACACTAAACCCCAACCCTAAGTCCAACACTTAACCCTAATCCTAACCCTAGACCCTAAGCCTAACCCTAACCCGAAACCTAAGCCTAACCCCAACCTGAACCCTTAATCTTGACCCTTACCCTTAACCCTCACACTAACCCTACTCCTAATCTTTAACCATGAAGCTAACACTGAAGCCTACCCCTGTGCCAAACGCTAAACCCAAACCTTAACCCTAACCCTGAGACTTAACCATAAACCTAACTGTAACTGTTAAACCTAACACTAACCTTTAACCCCAACCCCTAACCCAAGACCCAAACCTGACACTAATCTTCATCCCTAAACATTACCAGAATCCTACCCCTAAATCTAATTCTCAGAGTTCTTGCTTTCTCAGAGTTTAGAAAGCCTACAATCTTCCCATGCCATGAGTAAAAGGGGGCTCTGCCACTGTGTCCTGCATGAAACCCAGGAGCCCATACCCAGCGTACGATAGAGTGGGTTCCCGGGGACAATCCCATCCCCCTAACCCCCGCCCCCCGCCCAGTGCAGACAGGGCCCGTACGCTAAGTATAAACACTACCCCTAACAGATAACCCTCACCCTGACATAACACCTAACCCTGATGCTATTGCTCACCTTAAAACATAAACCTCCCCGTAACCCTAACTTAGCCCCTTAACTTAACGTGAGTGCATAACACCTTGAGAAGAAGCCCTATCCCGTAATTCTAATCCTAAACCATAGTCATAACCGTAACACCTCATCCCTAATTCTAAAACGTCAACCCTAACCTTCACCCTACCAGCAACCCTAACCCTAACCCTAACCCCTAACCCTAAGCCCTCACCCTAACCACTAATCTTCATCCCTAAACCGTGCCGTAATCCTAACCCGAAATCTAATTCTCAGACTTCTTGCTTTCTCAGAGTTTTGAAAGCCTACAATCCTACTAAGCCATGCATGAAAGCCGGCTCTGCCACAGTGTCCTGCATGAAACCCAGAGGCCCATACACTGCGTACGATAGAGTGGGTTCCCAGCGACCACCACAGACCCCTAACTTCGCCTCCTAGTGCATACAGGGCCCGTGCCCTAAGGATAAACCCTACCCCTCACCCATAACCCTAACCCAGAACATAACACCTAACCCTGATCCTACTGCTCACCTTAACAGGTAAAGCTCACCGTAACCCTAACTTTAACCCCTTATCTTAACGTTAATGCATGACACCCTGAGAACAAGACCTATACCGTAAATCTAACCCTAACTCCTAGCCATAACCATAACACCTAATCCCTAATTCTGAAACGCCAACCCTAACCTTAACCCTATCAACAACACTAACACTAACCCTAACCCCTTACGCTAACCCTACGCCTAAAAATAACCCTAACCGTTGATCCTTAGTCATAACCCCTAACCTTAACCCTAACTCTTAACCCTAATCCCAATCCTAACCATTAAACATAACCGTAACTCTTAACCCTAACCCTGACCTTTACCCTAATGCCTAGAGATCTAACCCCCACGCTGACCTACAGTTAAGACTAACCCTAAGCCCCTAACGCTAACCTTAAACCTGAACCATACACCTGACCCTTAACCCTAAACCTATCCCTAACCCCCTAACCCTAACCCTAACTGTTAAACCTCACCCTAACCCTTAACCCTGACCCTAACCCTAAACCTGAACCCTAACCCTAAAGCTAACCCTTAACCCTAACCCTATCCCTTAACCCTAACGCCTAACCCTAACGCTAACTCCAAACCTAAACCTTACCCTGGCCCCCTAAACCAGACTTAACACCTAACCCGTAACACTAACTCTAACCCTAACCACTAATCCCTAGCACCTAACCCTGACTCCAAACCTAACCCCTAACTCGAAACCCCTAACCCCAACCCTAACCCTAATTCTCACACTACTTCCATTCCCGAGTGAAGCAAGCCTACAATACAGCCATGCCATGTGTGAGATGAGGCTCCGCCTGAGTCCTGCATGTAGGTCTTGTCCCAGGGCCCAGGGAATGATGTTGTGCTTTCGTGATGACTCCGACCGCACCCCTCTCACCGTAGATTAACCAGGTCCTGTGCCCTTAAACTGACCGATAAATCTAAGCCTTACCACCAACCCTAACCCCTGACCCTGAACCTAAGCCCCGAGCCTAAAGCCCAACACTAACTCTACACCCTTACCCTATACCTAAACCTTAACCCTAATGCTAAACCCTAAACGTAACCCTAACCGTGGACAGTAAACCTAACCCTAACCTCTAACACAAACCCTAACACATAACTCGAACCCTAAAACTAACCCTAACCCTTAACCCTAAACCTAAACCCTAACCCTAACTCTTAACCTTAACCCTAACCGTTAACTCTCACGCTAACCTTTAATCCTAACCCTAATCCTAATCTTCAACCCGAAACCTAACACTTAACCCTAACCCTGTACCTAACCCTAACCCTATACCAAACCCTAACCCCTCATCTTAACCCTAACCGTAAACCTCAACCCTAAACCGAACTGTAACCGTTAAACCTAAGAGTAACCCTTAACCCTAACCCTAATCCCTAACCCTAAGCCCTCACCCTAACACTAAACTTCATCCTTAACCCTAACCAGAATCCTAACCCTAAATCTAATTCTCAGACTTCTTGCTTTCTTAGAGTTTAGAAAGCCTGCAATCCTCCCATGCCATGCGTGAAAGGAGGCTCTACAACTGTGTCCTGCATGAAATCCACGGGCCCATACCCAGAGTCCGATACAGTGGGATCCTGGTGACAATCCCAGTCCCCTAACCTCCCCCCACCCCCGCCTAAGGCAGACAGGGCCCGTGCGCTAAGCATAAACAATACCTGTAACAGATATCCCTCACCCTGAACATAACACCTAACCCTGTTCCTATTTCTCCCCTTAACACGGAAACCTCACCGTGAGCCTAACTTTAACCTCTTATCCTAACGTTAGTGCATAACCCATTCCCTGAGAACAACCCCTATCCCATAATTCTAACCCTGTCTCCTAGTCATCACTGTAACACCTAATCCCTAACCCTAATTCTCAACCACTAACTCTAACCGTAACCCTGCCTACAACCCTAACACTGACAGTAACAGTTACTTCTAACCCCAACGCTATGCCTAACAAAAACCCTTAACCCTTCACCCTAACCCCTAAGCCTTACCCTAACCCTTAACCCTAATCCTAATCCTATCCATTCAACCTAATCCTAGCTCTTAAAGCTAACCCTAAACCTTACCCTCACGACTAGACCTAACCCTGACACTAACCTAACACCTAACCCTAACCATAACCCCTACAGCTAACCCTAACCCTGAACCCTAAACCTAACCCTAACACTGAACCCTCACTATATCCCCAACCTGTAAGCCTAATCCTAACCGTTAACCCTCACCCTAACACTTAAACTGGACCATAACACTAAACATTAACCCTAACACTAAACTTTAACCCTAAACCTGAGCCCAACCCTTAACCCTAATCCTATCCTTTTACCCTAAACCTAACCCCGAAACCTAACCCTAACACTAACCCCAATCCTAATTCTAACCATACCCCTTCATAAAACACTAATTCCTAACCCTAACACTTACCAAAAACCTTAATCGCTAATCCCTAACACTAACGCTTAACCTTTACCGTAACCGTTAACCCTCACCCTAACCCTTAACACTGACCCTAACCTTAACCTTTAATCTAAGCATGACCCTTAACCCTAACAGTAAGGAAAACCTTCACGCCAACCTTATCCCTTATCCCTAACCCTAACACTACAGCTAAAAATAACACTAACCTTTGATCCTTAAACCTAACCCCTAACACTTACTTTAACCCCAAACCCTAACCCTAATCCTAAGCATTAAACCTAACCCTATCTCTTAACCCTTACTCTAACGCCTAGATCTAACCCTAAATCTAACCTACCACCTAATCCTAACCTTAAGCCCTAATGCTAACTCTAACCCTGAACCCTAAACCTACCCGTAAACCCTTAACACTAACCCTATCCATAAACCTTAAATCTGACCCTAACCATTACCCGCACCCAAACATTTAACCCTGACCCTAACCCTAATCCTTAACGATAAAATTAACACTAAACCCCAACCCTAAGCCCAACACTTAACCCTAATCCTAACCCTTGACCCTAAGCCTAACCCTAACCCCTAACCCGAAACCTAAGCCCAACCCCAACCTGAACCCTTAATCTTGACCCTTACCCTTAACCCTCACACTAACCCTACTCCTAATCTTTAACCATGAAGCTAACACTGAAGCCTACCCCTGTGCCAAACGCTAAACCCAAACCTTAACCCTATCCCTGAGACTTAACCGTAAACCTAACTGTAACTGTTAAACCTAACACTAACCTTTAACCCCAACCCCTAACCCAAGACCCCACCCTGACACTAATCTTCATCCCTAAACATTACCAGAATCCTACCCCTAAATCTAATTCTCAGAGTTCTTGCTTTCTCAGAGTTTAGAAAGCCTACAATCCTCCCATGCCATGAGTAAAAGGGGGCTCTGCCACTGTGTCCTGCATGAAACCCAGGAGCCCATACCCAGCGTACGATAGAGTGGGTTCCCGGGGACAATCCCATCCCCCTAATCCCCGCCCCCCGCCCAGTGCAGACAGGGCCCGTACGCTAAGTATAAACACTACCCCTAACAGATAACTCTCACCCTGAACATAACACCTAACCTGATCCTATTACTCACCTTAAAACATAAACCTCCCCGTAACCCTAACTTAGCCCCTTAACTTAATGTGAATGCATAAAACCTTGAGAAGAAGCCCTATCCCGTAATTCTAATCCTAAACCATAGTCATAACCGTAACACCTCATCCCTAATTCTAAAACGTCAACCCTAACCTTCACCCTACCAGCAAACCTAAACCTAACCCTAACCCCTAACCCTAAGCCCTCACCCTAACCACTAATCTTCATCCCTAAACCGTGCCGTAATCCTAACTCGAAATCTAATTCTCAGACTTCTTGCTTTCTCAGAGTTTTGAAAGCCTACAATCCTACTAAGCCATGCATGAAAGCCGGCTCTGCCACAGTGTCCTGAATGAAACCCAGAGGCCCATACACTGCTTACGATAGAGTGGGTTCCCAGCGACCATCACAGACCCCTAACTTCACCTCCTAGTGCATACAGGGCCCGTGCCCTAAGGATAAACCCTACCCCTCACCCATAACCCTAACCCAGAACATAACACCTAACCCTGATCCTACTGCTCACCTTAACACGTAAACCTCACCGTAACCTTAACTTTAACCCCTTATCCTAACGTTAATGCATCACACCCTGAGAACAAGCCCTATAGTGTAATTCTAACCCTAACTCCTAGCTATAACCATAACACCTAATCCCTAATTCTGAAACGCCAACCCTAACCTTAACCCGACCAACAACACTAACACTAACCCTAACCCCTTACCCTAACCCTACGCCTAAAAATAACCCTAACCTTTGATCCTTAGTCATTACCCATAACCTTAACCCTAACCCTCAACCCTAATCCCAATCCTTAACCATTAAACTTAACCCTAACTCTTAACCTTAACCCTGACCTTTACCCTAATGCCTAGAGATCTAACCCCAACACTGACCTACAGTTACACTAACCCTACCCTCTAATGCTAACCTTAAACCTGAACTATACACCTGACCCTTAACCCTAACCCTATCCCTAACCCCCTTACCCTAACTCTAACTGTTAACCCTCACCCTAACCCTCAACCCTGACCCTAACCTTAAACTTTAATCCTAACCATGCGTTTGATGAGCCTCCGCCTTTGTCCGGCGTGACAGTTGAAGCCCAACACCCAGGGTAAGATGAAGTGGGGTCGCAGCCTTGCTCCACACCCACAGTGCCCCGTACATTAGACGGGGCCCGTGCCCTAACACACACCGTTAAACGTAAGCCCTAACCCTATCACTAAACCAAACCCTTAGTAAGCCCTGAATCTAACTCCTAACAGTAACCCTAATCCCTGACCCTTACTCTTGCCTCTCACCGTAAACCTAAACCCAACCACTAAACATAATCCTATTCTCTAACCCTAACAGTAATCCTAATCTTAATTCTAACCTAAAACCCTAACCCCTAAACCTAATCCTAGTCCCTAACACCTAACCTTAACCTAAACCGAATTCCAATTCTCAGAGTTCTTCAATTCAAAAACTTTAAAAAAAGCCTACAATCCACCAATGCCGTGTCTGAGATGAGGGTCCGCCCCTATGTCCTGCATGACAGGCAGGCGCCAATGCCCAGGGTACTATGGAGTGGAGTCCTGGGGTCTGTAGGCTTGCTAAACTCCAGTTTGGAAGAATTGCTATAGTCATATATAAGGACGCTTACATTTACTTATAGAAAGCAACTATTGGTGTGTGATTTGTAGGCTTGCCTTACTCTAGTTTGGATGAAGAAGCAGAATCATATGTAGGAATATTAGCTTTGAGTTAGAGGAAGCATCTATGGGGGGTGCTTTTTTGGCTTGTTAAACTCTGGTTTGGAAGAAGTTTGAGAGTCTTATATAGGAACGATATCATTCATTCAGAGAAAGCAATTATAGGGAGTTGTTTTGTAGGCTTGCTAAGCTCTAGTTTGGAGGAAGGTGAGAGTCATATATAGGAACGTTTACGTTCACATAAAGCGTCTACGGGGGGACGGATTCTAGGCTTCCTAAACTCTAGCTTGGAAAAAGAGGACAGTTATGTATAGGAACTCTCGGCGGGGGATTTGTAGCATTGCTAAAATCTTAGATTGGAAAAGTTGCGAGAGTCTTACATAGGAATGTTAACATTCACTCAATGAAAGCAACTATAAGGGGTGCTTTCCAGGCTGGCTACACTCTAATTTGGAAAAAGTGCGACAGTCATATAGGAAGGCTTATATTCACTCAGACAAAGCAATTATGTGTAGGTGTATAGCAGGCATGCTAACTCTAGTTTGGAAAATTTCGAGAGCCATGTATAGGAAAGCTTACAGTAACTTAGAGAAAGCAACGAACAGGGGTGGAGTGTAGGCTTGCTAAACTCTAGTTTGGAGGAAGTGCCATAGTCATATATAGGAACGCTTAAATTCATTCAGAGAAAACAGCTGTCGGGGATTGGTTTGTAGACTTAACTCTAGTTTGGAAGAAGTGCGAGAGACATATATAGGAATGTTTACATTGACTCAAAGAAAGCAACTATGGAGGAGTGTTATTTTGGCACGCCAGATGCTAGTTAAGAAGAGGTACAAGACTCATATATAGGAACGCTTACATTCACACAGCGAGAGCAACTACGGAGTAGTGTCAGGTAGACATGTTAAAGTCTAGCTTGGGAGAAGTTCCAGAGTCCTATATAGGAAAGGTAACAGCCACTTTGAAAAAGCAAGTCTTGGCGGGTGGTTTGTAGGCCTGCAAAACCCTGTTTTGGTTGAAGTGTGAGAGTCATATATGAGAACGCTTACATTCCCTCAGAGAAAGCAACGATGGGGTTGTTTGTAGGCTTACTAAACTGCAGTTTGGAAGAAGCACGAGAATCACATATAGGAGCACATACATTTTGACGCACTGAAAGTAACTATGGGGTGGTGTTTTATAGGCATGCTAAACTCTAGTTTGGACGAAGTTTGAGAATCACATATAAGAAAGCTTAGAGTCACTTAGAGAAAGCAAATCTCTGGGTGTGGAATGTAGGCCTGCTAAACTCTATTTTGGTTTAAGAGTGAGAGTCATATATGGGAAGGCTTACATTCCCTCAGAGAAAGCAACGACGGCGTGGTGGTTTGTAGGCATACTAAACTCTAGTTTGGAAGAAGTAGGAGAATGATATATGGGAACGCTTACATTCACGTAGAGAAAGCAATTATGGGGTGGCGATTTTGTAGCCATGCTAATCTCTAGTTTGGAAGAAGTTAAGGAGTAATATATAGGAAAGGGTACAGTCATAGAAACCAACTCTCGGGGGATGTTTTGTACACCTGCAAAACTCCAGTTTGGAAGTGGGGGAGAGTCATATTGGGGACCGCGTGCATTCACTCAGAGAAATCAACGATGGGATTGTGATTTGTAGGCATAGTCAACTCTAGTTTGGAAGAAGTACGAGAATCGTATATAGGAACGCTTACCTTCACGCAGAGAAAGCAACTATGGGGTGATGTTTGTATGCCTACTAAAATATAGTTTGGAGGAAGTTCGAGAGCCATATCTGGGAAGCTTACAGTCACTTAGAGAAAGCAGCTCTCGGGGGTGTTTCGTAGGCCTGCTAAACTCTATTTTCAATGAAGTGTTAGAATAATATATGGGAACTCAGTGAAAGCAACGTTGTGGTTGTGGTTCCTAGGCATACTAACCTGTAATTTGGAAGAAGCAAGAGAATCACATGTAGAACCGCTTACATTCCGGCACCGAATGCAACTATGGGGTGGTGTTTTGTAGGCTTGCAAAACTCTAGTTTGGACGAAGTTTGAGAGTCATATATAGGAAAGTTTACAGTCACGTAGAGAAAGCAACTCTCTGGGTGTGGAATGTAGAGTTATTTTGGTTGAAATAGAGTTATTTTGGTTGAAGTGTGAGAGTCATATATGGGAACGCTTACATTCACTCAGAGAAAACAACGTTTGGGTGGTGGTTTGTAGGGCATACTAAACTGTAGTTTGGAAGAAGTACGAGAGTCCTATATAGGAACACTTACATTCACGCAGAGAAAGCACTTATGGCGTCAGGTTTTGTAGGCATGCTAAACTGCAGTTTGGAAGAAGTTGGAGAACCTTATGCAGGAAAGATTACCGTCACCTAGGGAAAGCAACTCTCGGGAGATTTTTTTGTACACATGCTAAACTCTAATTTGGATGAAGTGTGAGAGTCAAACATGGGACCGCTTACATTCCCTCAGAGAAACAACACTGGGGTGGTTTTTGTAGGCATACTAAATAGTTTGGAAGAAGTACGAGAATGATATTTGGGAACGCTTACATTCACACAGAGAAAGCAACTACGGGGTGGTGTTTTGTAAGCATGCTATAGTTTGGAAGAAGTTCTAAACCTGAACAGTCACTTAGAGAAAGCAACTCTTGGTGGGTGATTTTTAGGTCTGCTAAATTGTATTTTGAAAGAAGTACCAGAGTCATATATACTAATGCTTACATTCATGCAAAGAAAAAACCATGGGGTGATGTTTTGTGGGCATGTTAACCTGTAGTTTGGAAGAAGTTGGAGAGTCTTATTTAGGAAAGCTTACAGTCACCTAGAGAAAGCAACTCTCGGGAGAGCCTTTCTTGGCCTGCTAAACTCTACTTTGCATCAATTGTGAGAGTCAAACATGGGAATGCTTTCATTCATTCAGAGAACGCAACGTTTGGGTGGTGGTTTGTAGGCATTCTAAACTGTATTTTGGAGGAAGTACGAGAGTCATGTATATGAACGCTTACATTCAGGCAGAGAAAGCAACTCTGGGGTCGTATTTTGTTGGCATGCTAAACTGTGGTTTGGAAGAAGTTCGAGAGTCTTATATAGGAAAGATTACAGTGACACAGAGAAAACAACTCTCGGAAGTTTATTGGTAGGCCTGCTAAACTCTAACTTGGATGAAATGTGAGAACGCTTGCATTCATTCACTCAGAGAAGGAAACATCGTGATGGTTTGAAGGCATAATAACTGTAGTTGGGAAGAAGTAGGAGAGTCATATATATGAACCGTTACATTCACGCAGAGAACGCAACTGTGGGGTGGCGATGTATGCATGTTAATCTGTAGTTTGGAGGAAGTGCGAGAGTCATATCTGGGGAAAATTACAGTCACTTAGAGAAAGGAACCATCTTGGGCTGGTTTGTAGATCTGCTAAATTCTATTTGGGAAACAGAGTGTGAGTCATATATGGGAACGCTTAAGTTCACTCAGAGAAAGCAACCACGGTGTGGTGTTTTGTTGGCATGGTGTAGTTTGAAAGAAGTTGGAGATTCTTATATAGGAAAGTTTACAGTCACCTAGAGAAAGCACCTCACGGGGTGTTGTTTGTAGGCCTGCTAAACTCTAATTTAGATGAAGTGAGAGAGGCATATATATGAACGCTTATATTGATGCAGAGAAAGCAACTATGGGGTGGTGTTTTGTAGGCATGCTAAAATATAATTTGGAAGAAGTTCGAAAACAGTCACTTAGAGAAAGCAACTCTCGGCGGTTGATTTTTCGGTGTGCTAAATTGCATTTTGAAAGAAGTACCAGAGTCATATATACAAACGCTTACATTCATGCAGAGAAAGCAACTGTGGGGTGGTGTTTTCTAGGCATGCTAAACTCTAGTTTGGACGAAGTTTGAGAATCACATATAAGAAAGCTTAGAGTCGCTAAAGCAAATCTCTGGGTGTGGAATGTAGGCGTGCCAAACTCTATTTTGGTTTCAGAGTGAGAGTCATATATGGGAAGGCTTACATTCACTCAGAGAAAGCAACGATGGTGTGGTGGTTTGTAGGCATACTGAACTCTAGTTTGGAAGAAGTAGGAGAATGATATATGGGAACGCTTACATTCATGCAGAGAAAGCAATTATGGGGTGGCTTTTATGTAGCCATGCAAATCTCTATTTTGCAAGAAGTTAAGAGTAATATATAGGAAAGCGTACCGTCATTTATAGAAACCAACTTTCGGAGGATGGTTTGTAGGCCTGCAAAACTCTACTTTGGAAGAAGGGGGAGAGTCATATGGGGGACTGGGTACATTCACTCGGAGAAATCAACGATGGGGTTGTGGTTTGTAGGCATACTAAACTCTAGTTTGGAAGAAGGACGAGAATCATATATAGGAACGCTTACATTCATGCAGAGAAAGCAACTATGGAGTGATGTTTGTATGCCTACTAAACGATAGTTTGGAGGATGTTTGAGAGTCATATCTGGAAAGCTTACAGTCATTTAGAGAAAGCAACTCTCTGGGGATGTTCGTAGGTCTGCTAAACTCTATTTTCAATGAAGTGTTAGAATCATATACAGGAACGCTTACATTCACTCAGAGAAAGCAACGTTGGGGTGGCCGTTTTTGAGCATACTAAACTCTACTTTGGAAGAGGTACGAGAGACATAAATACGAACGCTTACATTAACACAGAGAAAGCAAATACGGGGTGCTGTAATGCAGGCATGCTAAACTATAGATTGGAAGAAGTTAGAAAGCTGACAGTCACTTAGAGAAAGCAACTCTTGGCGGGAGATTTTTAGGTCGGCTAAATTGTATTTTGAAAGATGTACCTGAGTCATATACAAATGCTTACATTCATGCAGAGAAAGAAACTATGGGGTGATGTGTTGTGGGGATGCTAAATTGCAGTTTGGAAGGTGTTGGAGAGTGTTATATAGGATAGCTTACAGTCAACTAGAGAAAGCAACACTCGGGACAGGTTTACAAGCCTCTAAACACTAATTAGCAGCAATTGTGAGAGTCAAACATGGGAACGCTTACATTCACTCAGAGAACGCAACGTTTGGGTGGTGGTTTGTAAGCATTCTAAACTGTATTTTGGAGCAAGTAGGAGAGTCATATATACGAATGCTTACATTCACGCAGAGAAAGCAACTCTGTGATCGTATTTTGTTGGCATGCTAAACTGTGGTTTGGAAGAAGTTCGAGAGCCTTATATAGGAAAGATTACAGTGACACAGAGAAAACAACTCTCTGTAGTTTGTTGGTAGGTCTGCTAAACTGTAATTTGGATGAAGTGTGAGAACGCTTGCATTCACTCAGAGAAAGAACTTTGTCGTGGTGGTTTGTAGGAATAACAACTGTAGTTCGAAGAAGTAGGAGAGTCATATATGAACGGTTACATTCACGCAGAGAAAGCAACTGTGGGGTGGCGTATGTAATCATCATAATCTGTAGTTTGGAGGAAGTTCGAGAGTCATATCTGGGGAAAATTAGAGTCATTTAGAGAAAGGAACCATCGGGGGCTGGTGTGTAGGTCTGCTAAATTCTATTTTGGAAAAAGAGTGAGAGTCATAGATGGGAACGCTTATGTTGACTCACAGAAATCAACGATGGGGCGCTGTATTGTTGGCATGCTAAACTGTAGTTTGGAAGAAGTTCGAGAGTCTTATATAGGAAAGTTTACAGTCACCTAGAGAAAGCAACTCACAGGAGGTGGTTTGTAGGCCGCTAAACTCTAATTTGGATGAAGTGAAACAGGCATACATGGATACGCTTCATTCACTCAGAGAAAGGTAAATTGGGGTGCCGGTTTGTAGGTATACTAACTCCAGTTTGGAAGAAGTACTAGAGTGATATATATGAACGCTTATATGGACGCAGAGAAAGCAACTATGGGGTGGTGTTTTGTAGGCCTGCTAAAATATAGTTTGGAAGAAGTTCGAAAGCAGACAGTCATTTAGAGAAAGCAACTCTTGGCGGTGGATTTTTAGGTCTGCTAAATTGTATTTTGAAAGAAGTACCAGTGTCATATATTCAAACGCTTACATTCATGCAGAGAAAGGAACTGTGGGGTGGTGTTTTCTAGGCGTGCTAAACTCTAGTTTGGACGAAGTTTGAGAATCACATATAAGAAAGCTTAGAGTCGCTTAAAGCAAATCTCTGGGTGTGGAATGTAGGCGTGCCAAACTCTATTTTGGTTTCAGAGTGAGAGTCATATATGGGAAGGCTTACATTCACTCAGAGAAAGCAACGATGGTGTGGTGGTTTGCAGGCATACTGAACTCTAGTTTGGAAGAAGTAGGAGAATGATATATGGGAACGCTTACATTCATGCAGAGAAAGCAATTATGGGGTGGCTTTTGTGTAGCCATGCAAATCTCTATTTTGCAAGAAGTTAAAGAGAAATATATAGGAAAGCGTACCGTCATTTATAGAAACCAACTTTTGGGGGATGGTTTGTAGGCCTGCAAAACTCTACTTTGGAAGAAGGGGGAGAATCATATGGGGGACTGGGTACATTCACTCGGAGAAATCAACGATGGGGTTGTGGTTTGTAGGCATACTAAACTCTAGTTTGGAAGAAGTACGAGAATCATATATAGGAACGCTTACATTCATGCAGAGAAAGCAACTATGGAGTGATGTTTGTATGCCTACTAAACGATAGTTTGGAGGATGCTCGAGAGTCATATCTGGAAAGCTTACAGTCATTTAGAGAAAGCAACTCTCTGGGGGTGGTTCGTAGGCCTGCTAAACTCTATTTTCAATGAAGTGTTAGAATCATATACAGGAACGCTTACATTCACTCAGAGAAAGCAACGTTGGGGTGGCCGTTTTTGAGCATACTAAACTCTACTTTGGAAGAGGTACGAGAGACATAAATACGAACGCTTACATTAACACAGAGAAAGCAAATATGGGGTGCTGTAATGCAGGCATGCTAAACTATAGATTGGAAGAAGTTAGAAAGCTGACAGTCACTTAGAGAAAGCAACTCTTGGCGGGTGATTTTTAGGTCTGCTAAATTGTATTTTGAAAGACGTACCAGAGTCATATACAAACGCTTACATTCATGCAGAGAAAGAAACTATGGGGTGATGTGTTTTTGGCATGCTAAACTGCAGTTTGAAAGGAGTTCCAGAGTGTTATATAGGATAGCTTACAGTCACCTAGAGAAAGCAACACTCGGGACAGCTTTGCAAGCCTCTAAACACTAATTAGCAGCAATTGTGAGAGTCAAACATGGGAACGCTTACATTCACGGAGAGAACACAACGTTTGGGTGGTGGTTTGTAGGCATAATAACTGTAGTTCGGAAGAAGTAGGAGAGTCATATATATGAACGGTTACATTCACGCAGAGAAAGAAACTGTTGGGTGGTGTATGTACGCATGTTAATCTATACTTTGGAGGAAGTTCGAGAGTCATATCTGGGGAAAATTGCAGTCACTTAGAGAAAGCAACCATCGGGGGCCGTTTTGTAGATCTGCTAAATTCTATTTTGGAAGAAGAGAGAAAGTCATATGTGGGAACGCTTATGTTCACTCAGAGAAATCAACGATGGGGCAGTGTTTCATTGGCATGCTAAACTGTAGTTTGGAAGAAGTTCGCGAGTCTTATATAAGAAAGCTTACAGTCACCTAGAGAAAGTAACTCTCGGCAGATTGTTTCTAAGCGTGCTAAACTCTAATTTGCATCACTGTGAGAGTCAAACATGGGAACGCTTACATTCACTCAGAGAACGCAACGTTTGGGTGGTGGTTTGTAAGCATTCTAAACTGTATTTTGGAGCAAGTAGGAGAGTCATATATACGAATGCTTACATTCACGCAGAGAAAGCAACTCTGTGATCATATTTTGTTGGCATGCTAAACTGTGGTTTGGAACAAGTTCGAGAGCCTTATATAGGAAAGATTACAGTGACACAGAGAAAACAACTCTCTGTAGTTTGTTGGTAGGTCTGCTAAACTGTAATTTGGATGAAGTGTGAGAACGCTTGCATTCACTCAGAGAAAGAACTTTGTCGTGGTGGTTTGTAGGAATAACAACTGTAGTTCGAAGAAGTAGGAGAGTCATATATGAACGGTTACATTCACGCAGAGAAAGCAACTGTGGGGTGGCGTATGTAATCATCATAATCTGTAGTTTGGAGGAAGTTCGAGAGTCATATCTGGGGAAAATTAGAGTCATTTAGAGAAAGGAACCATCGGAGGCTGGTGTGTAGGTCTGCTAAATTCTATTTTGGAAAAAGAGTGAGAGTCATAGATGGGAACGCTTATGTTGACTCACAGAAATCAACGATGGGGCGCTGTATTGTTGGCATGCTAAACTGTAGTTTGGAAGAAGTTCGAGAGTCTTATATAGGAAAGTTTACAGTCACCTAGAGAAAGCAACTCACAGGAGGTGGTTTGTAGGCCGCTAAACTCTAATTTGGATGAAGTGAAACAGGCATACATGGATACGCTTCATTCACTCAGAGAAAGGTAAATTGGGGTGCCGGTTTGTAGGTATACTAACTCCAGTTTGGAAGAAGTACTAGAGTGATATATATGAACGCTTATATGGACGCAGAGAAAGCAACTATGGGGTGGTGTTTTGTAGGCCTGCTAAAATATAGTTTGGAAGAAGTTCGAAAGCAGACAGTCATTTAGAGAAAGCAACTCTTGGCGGTGGATTTTTAGGTCTGCTAAATTGTATTTTGAAAGAAGTACCAGTGTCATATATTCAAACGCTTACATTCATGCAGAGAAAGGAACTGTGGGGTGGTGTTTTCTAGGCGTGCTAAACTCTAGTTTGGACGAAGTTTGAGAATCACATATAAGAAAGCTTAGAGTCGCTTAAAGCAAATCTCTGGGTGTGGAATGTAGGCGTGCTAAACTCTATTTTGGTTTCGGAGTGAGAGTCATATATGGGAAGGCTTACATTCACTCAGAGAAAGCAACGATGGTGTGGTGGTTTGCAGGCATACTGAACTCTAGTTTGGAAGAAGTAGGAGAATGATATATGGGAACGCTTACATTCATGCAGAGAAAGCAATTATGGGGTGGGTTTTGTGTAGCCATGCAAATCTCTATTTTGCAAGAAGTTAAAGAGAAATATATAGGAAAGCGTACCGTCATTTATAGAAACCAACTTTTGGGGGATGGTTTGTAGGCCTGCAAAACTCTACTTTGGAAGAAGGGGGAGAATCATATGGGGGACTGGGTACATTCACTCGGAGAAATCAACGATGGGGTTGTGGTTTGTAGGCATACTAAACTCTAGTTTGGAAGAAGGACGAGAATCATATATAGGAACGCTTACATTCATGCAGAGAAAGCAACTATGGAGTGATGTTTGTATGCCTACTAAACGATAGTTTGGAGGATGCTCGAGAGTCATATCTGGAAAGCTTACAGTCATTTAGAGAAAGCAACTCTCTGGGGGTGGTTCGTAGGCCTGCTAAACTCTATTTTCAATGAAGTGTTAGAATCATATGCAGGAACGCTTACATTCACTCAGAGAAAGCAACGTTGGGGTGGCCGTTTTTGAGCATACTAAACTCTACTTTGGAAGAGGTACGAGAGACATAAATACGAACGCTTACATTAACACAGAGAAAGCAAATATGGGGTGCTGTAATGCAGGCATGCTAAACTATAGATTGGAAGAAGTTAGAAAGCTGACAGTCACTTAGAGAAAGCAACTCTTGGCGGGTGATTTTTAGGTCTGCTAAATTGTATTTTGAAAGACGTACCAGAGTCATATACAAACGCTTACATTCATGCAGAGAAAGAAACTATGGGGTGATGTGTTTTTGGCATGCTAAACTGCAGTTTGAAAGGAGTTCCAGAGTGTTATATAGGATAGCTTACAGTCACCTAGAGAAAGCAACACTCGGGACAGCTTTGCAAGCCTCTAAACACTAATTAGCAGCAATTGTGAGAGTCAAACATGGGAACGCTTACATTCACGGAGAGAACACAACGTTTGGGTGGTGGTTTGTAGGCATAATAACTGTAGTTCGGAAGAAGTAGGAGAGTCATATATATGAACGGTTACATTCACGCAGAGAAAGAAACTGTTGGGTGGTGTATGTACGCATGTTAATCTATACTTTGGAGGAAGTTCGAGAGTCATATCTGGGGAAAATTGCAGTCACTTAGAGAAAGCAACCATCGGGGGCCGTTTTGTAGATCTGCTAAATTCTATTTTGGAAGAAGAGAGAAAGTCATATGTGGGAACGCTTATGTTCACTCAGAGAAATCAACGATGGGGCAGTGTTTCGTTGGCATGCTAAACTGTAGTTTGGAAGAAGTTCGCGAGTCTTATATAAGAAAGCTTACAGTCACCTAGAGAAATTAACTCTCGGCAGATTGTTTCTAAGCGTGCTAAACTCTAATTTGCATCAATTGTGAGAGTCAAACATGGGAACGCTTACATTCACTCAGAGAACGCAACGTTTGGGTGGCTGGTTTGTAAGCATTCTAAACTGTATTTTGGAGCAAGTAGGAGAGTCATATATACGAATGCTTACATTCACGCAGAGAAAGCAACTCTGTGATCGTATTTTGTTGGCATGCTAAACTGTGGTTTGGAAGAAGTTCGAGAGCCTTATATAGGAAAGATTACAGTGACACAGAGAAAACAACTCTCTGTAGTTTGTTGGTAGGTCTGCTAAACTGTAATTTGGATGAAGTGTGAGAACGCTTGCATTCACTCAGAGAAAGAACTTTGTCGTGGTGGTTTGTAGGAATAACAACTGTAGTTCGAAGAAGTAGGAGAGTCATATATGAACGGTTACATTCACGCAGAGAAAGCAACTGTGGGGTGGCGTATGTAATCATCATAATCTGTAGTTTGGAGGAAGTTCGAGAGTCATATCTGGGGAAAATTAGAGTCATTTAGAGAAAGGAACCATCGGGGGCTGGTGTGTAGGTCTGCTAAATTCTATTTTGGAAAAAGAGTGAGAGTCATAGATGGGAACGCTTATGTTGACTCACAGAAATCAACGATGGGGCGCTGTATTGTTGGCATGCTAAACTGTAGTTTGGAAGAAGTTCGAGAGTCTTATATAGGAAAGTTTACAGTCACCTAGAGAAAGCAACTCACAGGAGGTGGTTTGTAGGCCGCTAAACTCTAATTTGGATGAAGTGAAACAGGCATACATGGATACGCTTCATTCACTCAGAGAAAGGTAAATTGGGGTGCCGGTTTGTAGGTATACTAACTCCAGTTTGGAAGAAGTACTAGAGTGATATATATGAACGCTTATATGGACGCAGAGAAAGCAACTATGGGGTGGTGTTTTGTAGGCCTGCTAAAATATAGTTTGGAAGAAGTTCGAAAGCAGACAGTCATTTAGAGAAAGCAACTCTTGGCGGTGGATTTTTAGGTCTGCTAAATTGTATTTTGAAAGAAGTACCAGTGTCATATATTCAAACGCTTACATTCATGCAGAGAAAGGAACTGTGGGGTGGTGTTTTCTAGGCGTGCTAAACTCTAGTTTGGACGAAGTTTGAGAATCACATATAAGAAAGCTTAGAGTCGCTTAAAGCAAATCTCTGGGTGTGGAATGTAGGCGTGCTAAACTCTATTTTGGTTTCGGAGTGAGAGTCATATATGGGAAGGCTTACATTCACTCAGAGAAAGCAACGATGGTGTGGTGGTTTGCAGGCATACTGAACTCTAGTTTGGAAGAAGTAGGAGAATGATATATGGGAACGCTTACATTCATGCAGAGAAAGCAATTATGGGGTGGGTTTTGTGTAGCCATGCAAATCTCTATTTTGCAAGAAGTTAAAGAGAAATATATAGGAAAGCGTACCGTCATTTATAGAAACCAACTTTTGGGGGATGGTTTGTAGGCCTGCAAAACTCTACTTTGGAAGAAGGGGGAGAATCATATGGGGGACTGGGTACATTCACTCGGAGAAATCAACGATGGGGTTGTGGTTTGTAGGCATACTAAACTCTAGTTTGGAAGAAGGACGAGAATCATATATAGGAACGCTTACATTCATGCAGAGAAAGCAACTATGGAGTGATGTTTGTATGCCTACTAAACGATAGTTTGGAGGATGCTCGAGAGTCATATCTGGAAAGCTTACAGTCATTTAGAGAAAGCAACTCTCTGGGGGTGGTTCGTAGGCCTGCTAAACTCTATTTTCAATGAAGTGTTAGAATCATATGCAGGAACGCTTGCATTCACTCAGAGAAAGAACGTTGTCGTGATGGTTTGTAGGAATAAATGCTGTAGTTCAAAAGAAGTAGGAGAGTCATATATGAACGGTTACATTCACGAAGAGAAAGCAACTGTGGGGTGGCCTATGTAATCATCATAATCTAGTTTGGAGGAAGCTCGAGAGTCATATGTGGGAAAAATTAGAGTCACCTAGAGAATTGGAACCATCGGGTGTTGTGTAGGTCTGCTAAATTCTATTTTGGAAGAAGAGTGAGAGTCATATATGGGAACGCTTATGTTCACTCAGAGAAATCAACGATGGTGCGCTGTATTGTTGGCATGCTAAACTGTAGTTTGGAAGAAGTTCGAGAGTCTTATATAGGAAAGTTTATAGTTACCTAGAGAAAGCAACTCACAGGAGGTGGTTTGTGGGCCGCTAAACTCTAATTTGGATGAAGTGAAAGAGGCATACATGGATACGCTTCATTCACTCAGAGAAAGGTAAATTGGGGTGCCGGTTTGTAGGTATACTAACTCCAGTTTGGAAGAAGTACGAGAGTGATATATATGAACGCTTATATGGACGCAGAGAAAGCAACTATGGGGTGGTGTTTTGTAGGCATGATAAAATATAATTTGGAAGAAGTTCGAAAGCTGACAGTGACAGAGAATGCAACTCTCGGTGGTTGATTTTGAGGTGTGCTAAATTGTATTTTGAAAGAAGTACCAGAGTCATATATAAAATCTGTTACATTTATGCTGAGAAAAACTATGTGGTGATGTTTTGTTGGCGTGCTGAAATGTAGTTTCGAAAAAGTTCGACAGTCTTTTATAGGAAAGCTTACTGTCCGCTAGAGGAAGCAACTTTCGAGAGATTGTTTGTAAGCCTGCTAAACTCTACCTTGCACCATTTGTGACTGTCATACATGGGAACGCTAACATTCTCTCAGAGAACTTAACTTTTGGGTGGTTGTTTGTAAGCATACTAAACTGTATTTTGGAAGAAGTAGCAGAGTCATATATGTGAGTGCTTACATTCACGCAGAGAGGGCAACTATGGGGTGGTGTTTTGTAGGCATGCAAATCTCTAGTTGCGAAGAAGTTAAGAGTAATAGGAAAGCTTACAGTCTCACAGAGAAAGCAACCCTTGGGGGCCGGTTTGTAGTTCTGCTAAATTCTATTTTGGATGAAGTGTGAATCATAAACGGGAACGCTAACATTCACTCAGAGAAAGCAGGGTTGCGGTGGTGATTTTTAGTCACACTAAACTGGAGTTTGGAGGAAGTACGAGAATAAAAGAATGCTTACATTCACTCAGAAAAAGAAACGTTGGGGAGGTGGTTGGTAGGTGTACTATACTTTGGAAGAAGTACGAGCGTGATGCATAGGAACGCTTACGTTCACGCAAACTATGGGGTGGCCTTTGTTGGCATGCTAAATTATGTTCCACAGTCATATATAGGAAAGCTTATAGTGAGAGAAAGCAACTCTCGGGCGGTGTTTTGTAGGTCAGGCAAATTGCATTTTGAAAGCAGTCCGAGATTCATATAAGGGAAGGCCTATATCCACTCAGAGAAAGCAATGTTAGGCTGGTGGTTTGTAGGCATACTAAACTGTATTTTGGAACTCGTATGTATGACTCTCACACTTGATCCAAATTAGAGTTCACCAGGCCTATAAACCACATCCTGAGAGTTGCTTTCTCTAGGTGAATGTAAGCTTTCCTATGTAAAACTCTCGAACTTCTTCCAAACTAAAGTTTAGCATGCCAACAATACACCACCGCATCGTTGCTTTCTCTGAGTGAACATAAGAATTCCCTTATATGAATCACTTTTTCCAAAATAGAATTTAGCAGACCTACAAACCAGTCCCCGATGGTTGATTTAGCTATGTGACTGTAATTTTCCCCAGATATGACTCTCAAACTTCCTCCAAAGTATAGATTAACATGCGTACATACACCACCCAACAGTTTCTTTCTCTGCGTGAATGTAACTGTTCATATATATGACTCTCCTACTTCTTCCGACCTACAGTTATTATGCCTACAAACCACCACCCAAACGTTGTGTTCTCTCCGTGAATGTAAGCGTTCCCATATTTGACTCTCACAATTGCTGCTAATTAGTGTTTAGAGGCTTGCAAAGCTGTCCCGAGTGTTGTTTTCTCTAGGTGACTGTAAGCTATCCTATATAACGCTCTGGAACTCCTTTCAAACTGCAGTTTAGCATGCCAACAACACGTCACCCCATAGTTTCTTTCTCTGCATGAATGTAAGCGTTTGTATATATGACTCTGGTACGTCTTTCAAAATACAATTTAGCAGACCTAAAAATCACCCGCCAAGAGTTGCTTTCTCTAAGTGACTGTCAGCTTTCTAACTTCTTCCAATCTATAGTTTAGCATGCCTGCACTACAGCACCCCGTATTTGCTTTCTCTGTGTTAATGTAAGCGTTCGTATTTATGTCCCTCGTACCTCTTCCAAAGTAGAGTTTAGTATGCTCAAAAACGGCCACCCCAACGTTGCTTTCTCTGAGTGAATGTAAGCGTTCCTGCATATGATTCTAACACTTCATTGAAAATAGAGTTTAGCAGGCCTACGAACCATCCCCAGAGAGTTGCTTTCTCTAAATGACTGTAAGCTTTCCAGATATGACTCTCGAACATCCTCCAAACTATCGTTTAGTAAGCATACAAACATCACTCCATAGTTGCTTTCTCTGCATGAATGTAAGCGTTCCTATATATGATTCTCGTACTTCTTCCAAACTAGAGTTTAGTATGCCTACAAACCACAACCCCATCGTTGATTTCTCCGAGTGAATGTACCCAGTCCCCCATATGACTCTCCCCCTTCTTCCAAAGTAGAGTTTTGCAGGCCTACAAACCATCCCCCGAAAGTTGGTTTCTATAAATGACGGTACGCTTTCCTATATATTACTCTTTAATTTCTTGCAAAATAGAGATTTGCATGGCTACAAAAAAGCCACCCCATAATTGCTTTCTCTGCATGAATGTAAGCGTTC
Source organism: Eulemur rufifrons (assembly GCF_041146395.1). Taxonomy (NCBI): domain Eukaryota; kingdom Metazoa; phylum Chordata; class Mammalia; order Primates; family Lemuridae; genus Eulemur; species Eulemur rufifrons. The sequence continues at coordinate 411,497 of NW_027182818.1, forward strand.
CCATATATCATTCTCCTACTTCTTCCAAACTAGAGTTTAGTATGCCTACAAACCACCACACCATCGTTGCTTTCTCTGAGTGAATGTAAGCCTTCCCATATATGACTCTCACTCTGAAACCAAAATAGAGTTTGGCACGCCTACATTCCACACCCAGAGATTTGCTTTAGCGACTCTAAGCTTTCTTATATGTGATTCTCAAACTTCGTCCAAACTAGAGTTTAGCATGCCTAGAAAACACCACCCCACAGTTGCTTTCTCTGCATGAATGTAAGCGTTTGTATATATGACTCTGGTACTTCTTTCAAAATGCAATTTAGCACACCGAAAAATCAACCGCCGAGAGTTGCTTTCTCTAAGTGACTGTTTTCGAACTTCTTCCAAATTATATTTTAGCATGCCTACAAAACACCACCCCATAGTTGCTTTCTCTGCATCAATATAAGCGTTCATATATATGCCTCTCTCACTTCATCTAAATTAGAGTTTAGCAGGCCTACAAACAACACCCCGTGAGGTGCTTTCTCTAGGTGACTGTAAACTTTCCTATATAAGAATCTCCAACTTCTTTCAAACTACACCATGCCAACAAAACACCACACCGTGGTTGCTTTCTCTGAGTGAACATAAGCGTTCCCATATATGACTCACACTCTGTTTCCCAAATAGAATTTAGCAGATCTACAAACCAGCCCAAGATGGTTCCTTTCTCTAAGTGACTGTAATTTTCCCCAGATATGACTCTCGCACTTCCTCCAAACTACAGATTAACATGCATACATCGCCACCCCACAGTTGCGTTCTCTGCGTGAATGTAACGGTTCATATATATGACTCTCCTACTTCTTCCCAACTACAGTTATTATGCCTTCAAACCATCACGATGTTTCCTTCTCTGAGTGAATGAATGCAAGCGTTCTCACATTTCATCCAAGTTAGAGTTTAGCAGGCCTACCAATAAACTTCCGAGAGTTGTTTTCTCTGTGTCACTGTAATCTTTCCTATATAAGACTCTCGAACTTCTTCCAAACCACAGTTTAGCATGCCAACAAAATACGACCCCAGAGTTGCTTTCTCTGCCTGAATGTAAGCGTTCATATACATGACTCTCGTACTTCCTCCAAAATACAGTTTAGAATGCCTACAAACCACCACCCAAACGTTGCGTTCTCTGAATGAATGAAAGCATTCCCATGTTTGACTCTCACAATTGATGCAAAGTAGAGTTTAGCAGGCCAAGAAAGGCTCTCCCGAGAGTTGCTTTCTCTAGGTGACTGTAAGCTTTCCTAAATAAGACTCTCCAACTTCTTCCAAACTACAGGTTAACATGCCCACAAAACATCACCCCATGGTTTTTTCTTTGCATGAATGTAAGCATTAGTATATATGACTCTGGTACTTCTTTCAAAATACAATTTAGCAGACCTAAAAATCACCCACCAAGAGTTGCTTTCTCTAAGTGACTGTTCAGGTTTAGAACTTCTTCCAAACTATAGCATGCTTACAAAACACCACCCCGTAGTTGCTTTCTCTGTGTGAATGTAAGCGTTCCCAAATATCATTCTCGTACTTCTTCCAAACTATTTAGTATGCCTACAAAAACCACCCCAGTGTTGTTTCTCTGAGGGAATGTAAGCGGTCCCATGTTTGACTCTCACACTTCATCCAAATTAGAGTTTAGCATGTGTACAAAAAAATCTCCCGAGAGTTGCTTTCCCTAGGTGACGGTAATCTTTCCTGCATAAGGTTCTCCAACTTCTTCCAAACTGCAGTTTAGCATGCCTACAAAACCTGACGCCATAAGTGCTTTCTCTGCGTGAATGTAAGTGTTCCTATATAGGACTCTCGTACTTCTTCCAAACTACAGTTTAGTATGCCCTACAAACCACCACCCAAACGTTGTTTTCTCTGAGTGAATGTAAGCGTTCCCATATATGACTCTCACACTTCAACCAAAATAACTCTATTTCAACCAAAATAACTCTACATTCCACACCCAGAGAGTTGCTTTCTCTACGTGACTGTAAACTTTCCTATATATGACTCTCAAACTTCGTCCAAACTAGAGTTTTGCAAGCCTACAAAACACCACCCCATAGTTGCATTCGGTGCCGGAATGTAAGCGGTTCTACATGTGATTCTCTTGCTTCTTCCAAATTACAGGTTAGTATGCCGAGGAACCAGAACCACAACGTTGCTTTCACTGAGTTCCCATACATTATTCTAACACTTCATTGAAAATAGAGTTTAGCAGGCCTACGAAACACCCCCGAGAGTTGCTTTCTCTAAGTGACTGTAAGCTTCCCAGATATGGCTCTCGAACTTCCTCCAAACTATATTTTAGTAGGCATACAAACATCACTCCATAGTTGCTTTCTCTGCGTGAAGGTAAGCGTTCCTATATACGATTCTCATACTTCTTCCAAACTAGAGTTGACTATGCCTACAAATCACAATCCCATCGTTGATTTCTCTGAGTGAATGCACGTGGTCCCCAATATGACTCTCCCCCACTTCCAAACTGGAGTTTTGCAGGTGTATAAAACATCCCCCGAGAGTTGGTTTCTATGACTATACCCTTTCCTATATATTACTCCTTAACTTCTTCCAAACTAGAGATTAGCATGGCTACAAAAACGCCACCCAATAATTGCTTTCTCTACGTGAATGTAAGCGTTCCCATATATCATTCTCCTACTTCTTCCAAACTAGAGTTTAGTATGCCTACAAACCACCACGCCGTCTTAAACCAAAATAGAGTTTAGCAGGCCTACATTCCACACCCAGAGATTTGCTTTCTCTAAGTGACTCTAAGCTTTCTTATATGTGATTCTCAAACTTCGTCCAAACTAGAGTTTAGCATGCCTATAAGACACCACCCCATAGTTACTTTCAGTGCGTCAAAATGTATGTGTTCCTATATGTGATTCTCGTGCTTCTTCCAAACTGCAGTTTAGTAAGCCTACAAACAACCCCATCGTTGCTTTCTCTGAGTGAATGTAAGCGTTCTCATATATGATTCTCACACTTCAACTAAAACAGGGTTTTGCAGGCCTACAAACAACCCGCCAAGACTTGCTTTTTCAAAGTGGCTGTTACCTTTCCTATATAGGACTCTGGAACTTCTCCCAAGCTAGACTTTAACATGTCTACCTGACACTACTCCGTAGTTGCTCTCGCTGTGTGAATTTAAGCGTTCCTATATATGAGTCTTGTACTTCTTCCTAACTAGCATCTGGCATGCCAAAATAACACTCCCCCATAGTTGCTTTCTTTGAGTCAATGTAAACATTCCTATATATGTCTCTCGCACTTCTTCCAAACTAGAGTTGAATAAGTCTACAAACCAATCCCCGACAGCTGTTTTCTCTGAACGAATTTAAGCGTTCCTTATATATGACTATGGCACTTCCTCCAAACTAGAGTTTAGCAAGCCTACACTCCACCCCTGTTCGTTGCTTTCTCTAAGTTACTGTAAGCTTTCCTATACATGGCTCTCGAAATTTTCCAAACTAGAGTTAGCATGCCTACTATACACCTACACATAATTGCTTTGTCTGAGTGAATATAAGCCTTCCTATACATGACTGTCGCACTTTTTCCAAATTAGAGTGTAGCCAGCCTGGAAAGTACCCCTTATAGTTGCTTTCATTGAGTGAATGTTAACATTCCTATGTATGACTCTCGCAACTTTTCCAATCTAAGATTTTAGCAATGCTACAAATCCCTCGCCGAGAGTTCCTATACATAACTGTCCTCTTTTTCCAAGCTAGAGTTTAGGAAGCCTAGAAACCGTCCCCCCGTAGACGCTTTATGTGAACGTAAGCGTTCCTATATATGACTCTCGCCTTCCTCCAAACTAGAGCTTAGCAAGCCTACAAACCAACTCCCTATAATTGCTTTCTCTGAAAGAATGATATCGTTCCTATATAAGACTCTCGAACTTCTTCCAAACCAGAGTTTAACAAGCCAAAAAAGCACCCCCCATAGATGCTTCCTCTAACTCAAAGCTAATATTCCTACATATGATTCAGCTTCTTCATCCAAACTAGAGTAAGGCAAGCCTACAAATCACACACCAATAGTTGCTTTCTATAAGTAAATGTAAGCATCCCTATATATGACTATAGTAATTCTTCCAAACTGGAGTTTAGCAAGCCTACAGACCCCAGGACTCCACTCCATAGTACCCTGGGCATTGGCGCCTGCCTGTCATGCAGGACATAGGGGCGGACGCTCATCTCAGACACTGCATTGGTGGATTGTAGGCTTTTTTAAGTTTTTGAATTGCAAAAGTCTGAGAATTGGAATTCGGTTTAGGGTAAGGTTAGGTGTTAGGGACTAGGATTAGGTTTAGGGGTTAGGGTTTTAGGTTAGAATTAGGGTTAGGATTACTGTTAGGGTTAGAGATTAGGATTATGTTTAGTGGTTGGGTTTAGATTTAGGATGAGAGGCAAGAGTAAGGGTCAGGGATTAGGGTTACTATTAGGAGTTAGATTCAGGGCTTACGAAGGGTTTGGTTTAGTGATAGGGTTCGGGCTTACGTTTAACGGTGTGTGTTAGGGCATGGGTCCTGTCTAACGTACGGGGCACTGTGGGTGTGGAGCAAGACTGCGTCCCCACTTCATCGTACCCTGGGTGTTGGGCATCAACTGTCACGCAGGACAAAGGCAGAGGCTCATCTCACGCATGGTTAGGATTAAGGTTTAAGGTTAGGGTCAGGGTTGAGGGTTAGGGTGAGGGTTAACAGAGTCAGGGTAAGGGGGTTAGGGATAGGGTTAGTGTTAAGGGTTACGGGTAGGTTTAGGGTTCAGGGTTAGAGTTAGCATTAGGGCTTAAGGTTAGGATTAGGCGGTAGGTTAGATTTAGGGTTAGATCTAGGCGTTAGGGTAAGGGCTAGCGTGAGGGTTAAGAGATAGGTTAGGTTGAATGCTTAGGATTAGGATTAGGGTTTGGGGTTAAAGTGAGTGTTAGGGGTTAGGTTTAAGGATCAAAGGTTAGGGTTATTTTTGGCTGTAGTGTTAGGGTTAGGGATAAGGGATCCCATTAGCATTAAGGGTCTTCCTTACTGTAGGGTTAAGGGTTAGGCTTAGAGTTAAAGGTGAAGGTTAGGGTCAGTGTTAAGATTTAGGGTGAGGGTTAACGGTTAGGGTAAAGGTTAAGCGTTAGGGTTAGGGATTAGTGATTAAGGTTTTTGGTTAATGTTAGGGATAGCGGTTAGGAGTTAGTGTTTTATGAAGGGGTATGGTTAGAATTAGGATTGGGGTTAGAGTTAGGGTGAGGTATAGGGGTTAGGTTTAGGGGTTAGTTTTAGGGTAAAAGGATAGGATTAGGGCTACGGGTTGGGCTTAGGTTTAGGGTTAAAGTTTACTGCTAGGGTTAGGGATAGGGTTCAGGGTTAGCTTTAGGGGTTCTGGTTAGGGTTAGGTGTTAGGTTAGTGTCAGGGTTAGGTCTAGTCGTGAGGGTAAGGTTTAGGGTTAGCTTTAAGAGCTAGGGTTAGGTTTAATGGTTAGGATTAGGATTAGGGTTAAGGGTTAGGGTAAGGCTTAGGGGTTAGGGTGAAGGGTTAGGGTCAAGGGTTAGGGTTTTTGTTAGGCATAGCGTTGGGGTTAGAAGTAAGGGTTACTGTCAGTGTTAGGTTTGTAGGTAGGGTTACGGTTAGGGTTAGCGGTTTAGAATTAGGGTTAGGGATTAGGTGTCACAGTGATGACTAGGAGATAGGGTTAGAATTATGGGATAGGGGTTGTTCTCAGGAAATGGGTTATGCATTAACGTTAGGATAAGAGGTTAAAGTTAGGCGCACGGTGAGGTTTACGTGTTAAGGGGAGAAATAGGAACAGGGTTGGGTGTTATGTTCAGGGTTAGGGTTATCTGTTAAAGGTATTGTTTATGCTTAGCGCACGGGCCCTGTCTGCATTAGGCGGGCGGGGGGAGTTTAGGGGGCTGGGATTGTACCCGGGAACCCACTCTATCATACTCTGGGTATGGGCCCGTGGATTTCATGCAGGACACAGTGGTAGAGCCTCCTTTCACACATGGCATGGGAGGATTGCAGGCTTTCTAAACTCTAAGAAAGCAAGAAGTCTGAGAATTAGATTTAGGGTTAGGATTCTGGTTAGGGTTAAGGATGAAGTTTAGTGTTAGGGTGAGGGCTTAGGGTTAGGGATTAGGGTTAGGGTTAAAGGTTACTCTTAGGTTTAACGGTTACACTTTGGTTTAGGGTTGAGGTTTACGGTTAGGGTTAAGATGAGGGTTAGGGTTTGGTACAGGGTTAGGGTTAAGTGTTAGGTTTAGAGTTGAAGATTAGGATTAGGGTTAGGATTAAAGGTTAGCGTGAGAGTTAACGCTTAGGGTTAAGGTTAAGAGTTAGGGTTTAGGGTTAGGGTTAGGGTTAGGGTTAGTTTTAGGGTTAGAGTTATGTGCTATGGTTTGTGTTAGAGGTTAGGGTTAGGTTTACTGGTCACGCTTAGGGTTACGTTTAGGGTTTAGCATTAGGGTTAGGGTTAGGGTTAAGGGATAGGATTAGGGTTAAGTGTTGTGCTTAGGGTTAGGGTTTAGTGTTAGGGTTATCATTAAGGATTAGGGTTAGGGTCAGGGTTAAATGCTTGGGTGCGGGTAATGGTTAGGGTCAGGGTTAAGGTTCACGGATAGGGTTAGTGTTAAGGGTTACGGGTAGGTTTAGGATTCAGGGTTAGTGTTAGCATTAGGGCTTAAGGTTAGGATTAGGCGGTAGGTTAGATTTAGGGTTAGATCTAGGCGTTAGGGTAAGGGCTAGCGTTAGGGTTAAGAGATAGGGTTAGGTTTAATGCTTAGGATTAGGGTTAGGGTTTGGGGTTAGAGTAAGTGTTAGGGGTTAGGTTTAAGGATCCAAGGTTAGGGTTATTTTTAGCTGTAGTGTTAGGGTTAGGGATAAGGGATCCCATTAGCATTAAGGGTCTTCCTTACTGTAGGGTTAAGGGTTAGGCTTAGAGTTAAAGGTTAAGGTAAGGGTCAGTGTTAAGATTTAGGGTGAGGGTTAACGGTCAGGGAAAATGTTAAGCGTTAGGGTTAGGGATTAGTGATTAGGGTTTTTGGTTAGTGTTAGGGTTAGCGGTTAGGAGTTAGTGTATTATGAAGGGGTATGGTTAGAATTAGGATTGGGGTTAGAGTTAGGGTGAGGTATAGGGGTTAGGTTTAGGGGTTAGTTTTAGGGTAAAAGGATACGATTAAGGTTACGGGTTGGGCTTAGGTTTAGGGTTAAAGTTTACTGGTAGGGTTAGGGATAGGGTTCAAGGTTAGCTTTAGGGGTTATTGTTAGGGTTAGGTGTTAGGTTAGTGTCAGGGTTAGGTCTAGTCGTGAGGGAAAGGTTTAGGGTGTGCTTTAAGACCTAGGATTAGGTTTAATGGTTAGGGTTAGGATTAGGGTTAAGGGTTAGGGTAAGGCTTAGGGGTTAGGGTGAAGGGTTAGGGTCAAGGGTTAGGGTTTTTGTTAGGCATAGCGTTGGGGTTAGAAGTAAGGGTTACTGTCAGTGTTAGGGTTGTAGGTAGGGTTACGGTTAGGGTTAGCGGTTTAGAATTAGGGTTAGGGATTAGGTGTCACAGTGATGACTAGGAGATAGGGTTAGAATTATGGGATAGGGGTTGTTCTCAGGAAATGGGTTATGCATTAACGTTAGGATAAGAGGTTAAAGTTAGGCGCACGGTGAGGTTTACGTGTTAAGGGGAGAAATAGGAACAGGGTTGGGTGTTATGTTCAGGGTTAGGGTTATCTGTTAAAGGTATTGTTTATGCTTAGCGCACGGGCCCTGTCTGCAGTAGGCGGGCGGGGGGAGTTTAGGGGTCTGGGATTGTACCCGGGAACCCACTCTATCATACTCTGGGTATGGGCCCGTGGGTTTCATGCAGGACACAGTGGTAGAGCCTCCTTTCACGCATGGCATGGGAGGATTGCAGGCTTTCTAAACTCTAAGAAAGCAAGAAGTCTGAGAATTAGATTTAGGGTTAGGATTCTGGTTAGGGTTAAGGATGAAGTTTAGTGTTAGGGTGAGGGCTTAGGGTTAGGGATTAGGGTCAGGGTTAAAGGTTACTCTTAGGTTTAACGGTTACACTTTGGTTTAGGGTTGAGGTTTACGGTTAGGGTTAAGATGAGGGTTAGGGTTTGGTACAGGGTTAGGGTTAAGTGTTAGGTTTAGAGTTGAAGATTAGGATTAGGGTTAGGATTAAAGGTTAGCGTGAGAGTTAACGCTTAGGGTTAAGGTTAAGTGTTAGGGTTTAGGGTTAGGGTTAGGGTTGGTTTTAGGTTTAGAGTTATGTGCTATGGTTTGTGTTAGAGGTTAGGGTTAGGTTTACTGGTCACGGTTAGGGTTACGTTTAGGGTTTAGCATTAGCGTTAGGGTTAGGGTTAAGGGATAGGATTAGGGTTAAGTGTTGGGCTTAGGGTTAGGGTTTAGTGTTAGGGTTAGCATTAAGGATTAGGGTTAGGGTCAGGGTTAAATGCTTGGGTGCGGGTAATGGTTAGGGTCAGGGTTAAGGTTCACGGATAGGGTTAGTGTTAAGGGTTACGGGTAGGTTTAGGGTTCAGGGTTAGTGTTAGCATTAGGGCTTAAGGTTAGGATTAGGCGGTAGGTTAGATTTAGGGTTAGATCTAGGCGTTAGGGTAAGGGCTAGCGTTAGGGTTAAGAGATAGGGTTAGGTTTAATGCTTAGGATTAGGGTTAGGGTTTGGGGTTAGAGTAAGTGTTAGGGGTTAGGTTTAAGGATCCAAGGTTAGGGTTATTTTTAGCTGTAGTGTTAGGGTTAGGGATAAGGGATCCCATTAGCATTAAGGGTCTTCCTTACTGTAGGGTTAAGGGTTAGGCTTAGAGTTAAAGGTTAAGGTAAGGGTCAGTGTTAAGATTTAGGGTGAGGGTTAACGGTCAGGGAAAATGTTAAGCGTTAGGGTTAGGGATTAGTGATTAGGGTTTTTGGTTAGTGTTAGGGTTAGCGGTTAGGAGTTAGTGTATTATGAAGGGGTATGGTTAGAATTAGGATTGGGGTTAGAGTTAGGGTGAGGTATAGGGGTTAGGTTTAGGGGTTAGTTTTAGGGTAAAAGGATACGATTAAGGTTACGGGTTGGGCTTAGGTTTAGGGTTAAAGTTTACTGGTAGGGTTAGGGATAGGGTTCAAGGTTAGCTTTAGGGGTTATTGTTAGGGTTAGGTGTTAGGTTAGTGTCAGGGTTAGGTCTAGTCGTGAGGGAAAGGTTTAGGGTGTGCTTTAAGACCTAGGATTAGGTTTAATGGTTAGGGTTAGGATTAGGGTTAAGGGTTAGGGTAAGGCTTAGGGGTTAGGGTGAAGGGTTAGGGTCAAGGGTTAGGGTTTTTGTTAGGCATAGCGTTGGGGTTAGAAGTAAGGGTTATTGTCAGTGTTAGGGTTGTAGGTAGGGTTACGGTTAGGGTTAGCGGTTTAGAATTAGGGTTAGGGATTAGGTGTCACAGTGATGACTAGGAGATAGGGTTAGAATTATGGGATAGGGGTTGTTCTCAGGAAATGGGTTATGCATTAACGTTAGGATAAGAGGTTAAAGTTAGGCGCACGGTGAGGTTTACGTGTTAAGGGGAGAAATAGGAACAGGGTTGGGTGTTATGTTCAGGGTTAGGGTTATCTGTTAAAGGTATTGTTTATGCTTAGCGCACGGGCCCTGTCTGCAGTAGGCGGGCGGGGGGAGTTTAGGGGTCTGGGATTGTACCCGGGAACCCACTCTATCATACTCTGGGTATGGGCCCGTGGGTTTCATGCAGGACACAGTGGTAGAGCCTCCTTTCACGCATGGCATGGGAGGATTGCAGGCTTTCTAAACTCTAAGAAAGCAAGAAGTCTGAGAATTAGATTTAGGGTTAGGATTCTGGTTAGGGTTAAGGATGAAGTTTAGTGTTAGGGTGAGGGCTTAGGGTTAGGGATTAGGGTCAGGGTTAAAGGTTACTCTTAGGTTTAACGGTTACACTTTGGTTTAGGGTTGAGGTTTACGGTTAGGGTTAAGATGAGGGTTAGGGTTTGGTACAGGGTTAGGGTTAAGTGTTAGGTTTAGAGTTGAAGATTAGGATTAGGGTTAGGATTAAAGGTTAGCGTGAGAGTTAACGCTTAGGGTTAAGGTTAAGTGTTAGGGTTTAGGGTTAGGGTTAGGGTTGGTTTTAGGTTTAGAGTTATGTGCTATGGTTTGTGTTAGAGGTTAGGGTTAGGTTTACTGGTCACGGTTAGGGTTACGTTTAGGGTTTAGCATTAGCGTTAGGGTTAGGGTTAAGGGATAGGATTAGGGTTAAGTGTTGGGCTTAGGGTTAGGGTTTAGTGTTAGGGTTAGCATTAAGGATTAGGGTTAGGGTCAGGGTTAAATGCTTGGGTGCGGGTAATGGTTAGGGTCAGGGTTAAGGTTCACGGATAGGGTTAGTGTTAAGGGTTACGGGTAGGTTTAGGGTTCAGGGTTAGTGTTAGCATTAGGGCTTAAGGTTAGGATTAGGCGGTAGGTTAGATTTAGGGTTAGATCTAGGCGTTAGGGTAAGGGCTAGCGTTAGGGTTAAGAGATAGGGTTAGGTTTAATGCTTAGGATTAGGGTTAGGGTTTGGGGTTAAAGTAAGTGTTAGGGGTTAGGTTTAAGGATCCAAGGTTAGGGTTATTTTTAGCTGTAGTGTTAGGGTTAGGGATAAGGGATCCCATTAGCATTAAGGGTCTTCCTTACTGTAGGGTTAAGGGTTAGGCTTAGAGTTAAAGGTTAAGGTTAGGGTCAGTGTTAAGATTTAGGGTGAGGGTTAACGGTCAGGGAAAAGGTTAAGCGTTAGGGTTACGGATTAGTGATTAGGGTTTTTGGTTAGTGTTAGGGTTAACGGTTAGGAGTTAGTGTTTTTTGAAGGGGTATGGTTAGAATTAGGATTGGGGTTAGAGTTAGGGTGAGGTATAGGGGTTAGGTTTAGGGGTTAGTTTTAGGGTAAAAGGGTAGGATTAGGGCTACGGGTTGGGCTTAGGTTTCGGGTTAAAGTTTACTGCTAGGGTTAGGGATAGGGTTCAAGGTTAGCTTTAGGGGTTATTGTTAGGGTTAGGTGTTATGTTAGTGTCAGGGTTAGGTCTAGTTGTGAGGGAAAGGTTTAGGGTGTGCTTTAAGACCTAGGATTAGGTTTAATGGTTAGGGTTAGGATTAGGGTTAAGGGTTAGGGTAAGGCTTAGGGGTTAGGGTGAAGGGTTAGGGTCAAGGGTTAGGGTTTTTGTTAGGCATAGCGTTGGGGTTAGAAGTAAGGTTTACTGTCAGTGTTAGGGTTGTAGGTAGCATTACGGTTAGGGTTAGCGGTTTAGAATTAGGGTTAGGGATTAGGTGTCACAGTGATGACTAGGAGATAGGGTTAGAATTATGGGATAGGGGTTGTTCTCAGGAAATGGGTTATGCATTAAAGTTAGGATAAGAGGTTAAATTAGGCGCACGGTGAGGTTTACGTGTTAAGGGGAGAAATAGGAACAGGGTTGGGTGTTATGTTCAGGGTTAGGGTTATCTGTTAAAGGTATTGTTTATGCTTAGCGCACGGGCCCTGTCTGCAGTAGGTGGGCGGGGGGAGTTTAGGGGGCTGGGATTGTACCCGGGAACCCACTCTATCATACTCTGGGTATGGGCCCGTGGGTTTCATGCAGGACACAGTGGTAGAGCCTCCTTTCACACATGGCATGGGAGGATTGCAGGCTATCTAAACTCTAAGAAAGCAAGAAGTCTGAGAATTAGATTTAGGGTTAGGATTACGGTTAGGGTTAAGGATGAAGTTTAGTGTTAGGGTGAGGGCTTAGGGTTAGGGAACAGATTTAGGGTTAAAGGTTACTCTTAGGTTTAACGGTTACACTTTGGTTTAGGGTTGAGGTTTACGGTTAGGGTTAAGATGAGGGGTTAGGGTTTGGTACAGGGTTAGGGTTAAGTGTTAGGTTTAGGGTTGAAGATTAGGATTAGGGTTAGGATTAAAGGTTAGCGTGAGAGTTAACGCTTAGGGTTAAGGTTAAGAGTTAGGGGTTAGGGTTAGGGTTAGGGTTAGTTTTAGGGTTAGAGTTACGTGCTATGGTTTCTGTTAGAGGTTAGGGTTAGGTTTACTGGTTACGGTTCGGGTTACGTTTAGGGGTTAGCATTAGGGTTAGCGTTAGGGTTAGGGTTAAGGGATAGGATTAGGGTTAAGTGTTGGGCTTAGGGTTAGGGTTTAGTGTTAAGGTTAGCATTAAGGATTAGGGTTAGGGTCAGGGTTAAATGCTTGGGTGCGGGTAATGGTTAGGGTCAGGGTTTAGGTTCACGGATAGGGTTAGTGTTAAGGGTTACGGGTAGGTTTAGGGTTCAGGTTAGTGTTAGCATTAGGGCTTAAGGTTAGGATTAGGCGGTAGGTTAGATTTAGGGTTAGATCTAGGCGTTAGGGTAAGGGCTAGCGTTAGGGTTAAGAGATAGGGTTAGGTTTAATGCTTAGGATTAGGGTTAGGGTTTGGGGTTAAAGTAAGTGTTAGGGGTTAGGTTTAAGGTTCAAGGTTAGGGTTATTTTTAGCTGTAGTGTTAGGGTTAGGGATAAGGGATCCCATTAGCATTAAGGGTCTTCCTTACTGTAGGGTTAAGGGTTAGGCTTAGAGTTAAAGTTTAAGGTTAGGGTCAGTGTTAAGATTTAGGGTGAGGGTTAACGGTTAGGGTAAAGGTTAAGCGTTAGGGTTAGGGATTAGTGATTAGGGTTTTTGGTTAGTTTTAGGGTTAGCGGTTAGGAGTTAGTGTTTTATCAAGGGGTATGGTTAGAATTAGGATTGGCGTTAGAGTTAGGGTGAGGTATAGGGGTTAGGTTTAGGGGTTAGTTTTAGGGTAAAAGGATAGGATTAGGGTTACGGGTTGGGGTTAGGTTTAGGGTTAAAGTTTACTGCTAGGGTTAGGGATAGGGTTCAGGGTTAGCTTTAGGGGTTCTGGTTAGGGTTAAACGCTGAACACCTGCAAATAATTTTCAACGTAGTGGTTAATTGAAAAGCTCTGCGGCATACTTCTTAGAACAAGCCAGTTACCTGTTCCCACGCAAAGAGGAGTATATAGAACCATGGTGGATTTCCAGCTCATGAAGTAAAGGATTATTAAAGGAACGGGATGACCATGGGGATCATCGTTAATTCTCTGAAACAGAATCCGCCCTTTTCACCTGCCAAACACATGCCCACTTCTCCTCTCTGGGGATAATAAAAACTAACCAGCAAACTGACAGAGGAATAGACCCCCCCATCCACATCTACCACACACACAAAAAGAAACCGTACCTTCCAGCTACTAATTATAATGCCAAGTTGCAAAATTTTCCTGCATTTTTAAACAATGGAAAAATGATGGAGACATGATACTTAGAAGAATGGATTCTTGTCAGTCTCCACTAACAAAAATAGGCAAAACCATGTCAGCTACGCCTCAGCATAGTTATGTCCGTCGCAGCCATATTTGTTTTCAGTAGGCACATACACACGTTATCACAATTATGGTGAAACGCTGAAAACCTGCAAAGGATTTTCAACATACTGCTTAATTGAAAAGCTCTGAGGCATACTTCTTGGAACAAGCCAGTTTCCTGTGCCCACGCATAGAGAAGTATATAGAACCATGGTGGATTCCCAGTTCATGAAGTAAAGGATTCTTAAAGGAACGGGATTACCATGCGGATCCTGTTTAATTCTCTGAAACAGATCCGCAGTTTTCACCTGCCATACTAATACCCACTTCTACTCTCTGGGGATAATAAAAACAAACCAGCGAACTCACAGAGGGCCTGACAAACACATCCACACCGACCCCACAGGAAAAAAAAAAAACAAAACACCGTAGCCTCCAGCTACTAATTATAATGCTAACTTGCAAAATTTTCCTGCATTTTTAAACAATGGAAAAATGATGGTTAGATGATGCTTAGAAGAATCGCTTCTTGTCTGTCTCCACTAACAAAAATAGGCAAAACCAAGTCAGCTACTCCTCAGCATAGTTATGTCCGTAGCAGCCTTCTTGGGTTTCAGGAGGCACATACAAACGTTATCAAAAATATGGTGAAACGCTGAAAACCTGCAAATAATTTTCAACGTACTGGTTAAATTGAAAACTCTCCAGCATACTTCTTGGAACAAGCCAGGTACCTGTGCCCACGCATAGAGGAGTATATAGAAACATGGTGGAATCCCAGCTGATGAAGCAAAGGATTCTTAAAGGAATGAGAGGACCATGCGGATCCTGTTTAATTCTCTGAAACAGAATCCGCACTTTTCACCTGCCAAACACATGCCCACTACTCTTCTCTGGGGATAATAAAAACAAACCAGCGATCTGACAGAGGGCCTCAACACCCATCCTGACGGACCCCACAAAAAAAAAAGTACCCTCCAGCTATTAATTATAATGATAACTTGCAAAATTTCCCTGCATTTTTAAACAATGGAAAAATGATGGTGGGATGATACTTAGAAGAATGGCTTCTTGTCAGTCTCCACTGACAAAAATAGGCAACACCAAGTCAGCTACGCCTCAGCATAGGTATGTCCGTAGCAGCCATATTTGGTTTCAGTAGGCACATATACACGTTATCAAAATTATGGTGAAACGTTGAAAACCTGCAAAGGATTTTCAACATACTGGTTAATTGAAAAGCTCTGAGGCATACTTCTTGGAACAAGCCAGTTTCCTGTGCCCACGCATAGAGAAGTATATAGAACCATGGTGGATTCCCAGCTCATGAAGCAAAGGATTCTTAAAGGAACGGGATTACCATGCGGATCCTGTTTAATTCTCTGAAACAGATCCGCAGTTTTCACCTGCCATACTAATACACACTTCTCCTCTCTGGGGATAATAAAAACAAACCAGCGAACTGACAGAGGGCCTGACCAACACATACACACCAACCCCACAGGAAAAAAAAAAAAAACACCGTAGCCTCCAGGTACTAATTATAATGCTAACTTGCAAAATTTTCCTGCATTTTTAAACAATGGAAAAATGATGGTGAGATGATACTTAGAAGAATGGATTCTTGTCAGTCTCCACTAACAAAAATAGGCAAAACCAAGTCAGCTACGCCTCAGCATCGTTATGTTCGTGGCAGCCATCTTGGGTTTCAGGAGGCACAAACAAACGTTATCACAATTATGGTGAAACGCTCAACACCTGCAAATAATTTTCAACGTAGTGGTTAATTGAAAAGCTCTGCGGCATACTTCTTGGAACAAGCCAGTTACCTGTTCCCACGCAAAGAGGAGTATATAGAACCATGGTGGATTTCCAGCTGATGAAGTAAAGAATTATTAAAGGAACGGGATGACCAGGGGATCATCGTTAATTCTCTGAAACAGAATCCGCCCTTTTCACCTGCCAAACACATGCCCACTTCTCCTCTCTGGGGATAATAAAAACTAACCAGCGAACTGACAGAGGGCCTGACCCCCCCATCCACATCGACCACACACACACAAAAAAAAAAACCGTACCCTCCAGCTACTAATTATAATGCTAGCTTGCAAAATTTCCCTGCATTTTTAAACAATGGAAAAATGGTGGTGGGATGATACTTAGAAGAATCGCTTCTTGTCAGTCTCCACTAACAAAAATAGGCAACACCAAGTCAGCTACTCCTCAGCATAGTTATGTCCGTTGCAGCCTTCTTGGGTTTCAGGAGGCACATACAAACGTTATCAAAATTATGGTGAAACGCTGAAAACCTGCAAATAATTTTCAACGTACTGGTTAATTTGAAAACTCTCCAGCATACTTCTTGGAACAAGCCAGGTACCTGTGCCCACGCATAGAGGAGTATATAGAAACATGGTGGAATCCCAGCTGATGAAGCAAAGGATTCTTAAAGGAATGAGATGACCATGCGGATCCTGTTTAATTCTCTGAAACAGAATCCGCACTTTTCACCTTCCAAACGCATGCCCACTACTCTTCTCTGGGGATAATAAAAACAAACCAGCGATCTGACAGAGGGCCTGAACACCCATCCTGACCGACCCCACAAAAAAAACCGTACATTCCAGCTACTAATTATAATGCCAATTTGCAAAATTTCCCTGCATTTTTAAACAATGGAGAAATGATGGTGGGATGATACTTAGAAGAATGGCTTCTTGTCAGTCTCCACTGACAAAAATAGGCAACACCAAGTTAGCTACGCCTCAGCATAGTTATGTTCGTAGCAGCCATATTTGGATTCAGTAGGCACATACACACGTTATCACAATTATGGTGAAACGCTGAAAACCTGCAAAGGATTTTCAACATACTGGTTAATTGAAAAGCTCTGAGGCATACTTCTTGGAACAAGCCAGTGTCCTGTGCCCACGCATAGAGAAGTATATAGAACCATGGTGGATTCCCAGCTCATGAAGCAAAGGATTCTTAAAGGAACGGGATTACCATGCGGATCCTGTTTCATTCTCTGAAACAAATCCGCAGTTTTCACCTGCCATACTAATACCCACTTCCCTCTCTGGGGATAATAAAAAGAAACCAGCGAACTGACAGAGGGCCTGACCAACACATCCATACCGACCCCACAGGAAAAAAATAAAAAAACACCGTAGCCTCCAGCTACTAATTATAATGCTAACTTGCAAAATTTTCCTGCATTTTTAAACAATGGAAAAATGATGGTGAGATGATACTTAGAAGAATGGATTCTTGTCAGTCTCCACTAACAAAAATAGGCAAAACCAAGTCAGCTACGCCTCAGCATCGTTATGTTCTTGGCAGCCATCTTGGGTTTCAGGAGGCACAAACAAACGTTATCACAATTATGGCGAAACGCTGAACACCTGCAAATAATTTTCAACGTACTGGTTAATTGAAAAGCTCTGCGGCATACTTCTTGGAACAAGCCAGTTTCCTGTGCCCACGCATAGAGAAGTATATAGAACCATGCTGGATTCCCAGCTCATGAAGCAAAGGATTCTTAAAGGAACAGGATACCATGCGGATCCTGTTTAATTCTCTGAAACAGATCCTCAGTTTTCACCTGCCATACTAATACCCACTTCTCCTCTCTGGGGATAATAAAAACAAAGCAGCGAACTGACAGAGGGCCTGACCAACCCATCCACACTGACCCCACAAAAAAAAAAAAAAAAGTACCCTCCAGCTACTAATTATAATGCTAACTTGCAAAATTCCCCTACATTTTTAAACAATGGAAAAATGATGGTGGGATGATACTTAGAAAAATGGCTTCTTGTCAGTCTCCACTAACAAAAATAGGCAACACGAAGTCAGTTACGCCTCAGCATACTTATGTCCTTGGCAGCCATATTGGGTTTCAGGACACACATACAAACGTTATAAGAATTATGGTGAAACGCTGAAAACCTGCAAATAATTTTCAACGTACTGCTTAATTGAAAAGCTCTGTGGCATACTTCTTGGAACAAGCCAGTTACCTGTGCCCACACATAGAGGAGTATATAGAACCATGGTGGATTCCCAGCTGATGAAGCAAAAGTTTCCTAAAGGAACGGGATGAGCAGGCGGATCCTGTTTCATTCTCTGAAACAGAATCCGAACTTTTCACCTGCCAAAGACATGCCCACTTCTCCTCTCTGGGGATAATAAAAACAAACCAGGGAACTGACAGAGGGCCTGACCAACACATCCACACCGACCCCACAGGAAAAAAAAAAAAAAACACCGTAGCCTCCAGCTACTAATTAGAATGCTAACTTGCAAAATTTTCCTTCATTTTTAAAAAATGGAAAAAGGATGGTGAGATGATACTTAGAATAATGGATTCTTGTCAGTATCCAATAACAAAAATAGGCAAAACCAAATCAGCTACGCCTCAGCATCGTTATGTTCGTGGCAGCCATCTTGGGTTTCCGGAGGCACAAACAAACGTTATCACAATTATGGTGAAACGCTGAACACCTGCAAATAATTTTCAACGTACTGGTTAATTGAAAAGCTCTGCGGCATACTTCTTGGAACAAGCCAGTTACCTGTTCCCACGCAAACAGGAGTATATAGAACCATGGTGGATTTCCAGCTGATGAAGTAAAGGATTATTAAAGGAACGGGATGACCATGGGGTTCATCCTTAATTCTCTGAAACAGAATCCACCCTTTTCACCTGCCAAACACATGCCCACTTCTCCTCTCTGGGGATAATAAAAACTAACCAGCGAACTGACAGAGGGCCTGACCCCCCCATCCACAACGACCACACACACAAAAAAAACCGTACCCTCCAGCTACTAATTATAATGCTAACTTGCAAAATTTCCCTGCATTTTAAAACAATGGAAAAATGGTGGTGGGATGATACTTAGAAGAATGGCTTCTTGTCTGTCTCCACTAACAAAAATAGCAACACCAAGTCAGCTTCTCCTCAGCATAGTTATGTCCGTCGCAGCCTTCTTGGGTTTCAGGAGGCACAAACAAACGTTATCACAATTATGGTGAAACGCTGAACACCTGCAAATATTTTCAACGTACTGGTTAATTGAAAAGCCCTGCGGCATACTTCTTGGAACAAGCCAGTTACCTGTTCCCACTCAAAGAGGAGTATATATAACCATGGTGGATTTCCAGCTCATGAAGTAAAGGATTATTAAAGGAACGGGATGACCAGGGGATCATCGTTAATTCTCTGAAACAGAATCCGCCCTTTTCACCTGCCAAACACATGGCCACTTCTCCTCTCTGGGGATAATAAAAACTAACCAGCGAACTGACAGAGGGCCTGACCAACACATCCATACCGACCCCACAGGAAAAAAAAAAAAAACACCGTAGCCTCCAGCTACTATTTATAATGCTGACTTGCAAAATTTCCCTGCATTTTAAAACAATGGAAAAATGGTGGTGGGATGATACTTAGAAGAATGGCTTCTTGTCAGTCTCCACTAACAAAAATCGGCAACAACAAATCAGCTACGCCTCAGCATAGTTATGTCTGTGGCAGCCATCTTGGGCTTCAAGGCACATACATACGTTGTCGCAATTATGATGAAACGCTGAATACCTGCAAATAATTTTCAATGTACTTTTTATTTGAAAAGCTCTGCGGCATACTTCTTTGAACAAGCCAGTAACCTGTGCCCACCCATACGGGAGTATATAGAACCATGGTGGTTTCCCAGCGGATGAAGCAAAGGATTCTTAAAGCAAGCGGATGACCATTTAGATCCTGTTTAATTCTTTGAAACAGAATCCGCACTTTTCACCTGGCAACAACATGCCCACTTCTCCTCTCTGGGGATAATAAAAACAAACCAGCGAACATCTAATGGGCCTTGCACCCCCATCCACACTGACCCCACAAAAAAAAACAAAAAGTACCCTGCAGCTACTAATTATAATGCTAACTTGCAAAATTTCCCTGCATTTTAAAACAATGGAAAAATGGTGGTGGGATGATACTTAGAAGAATGGCTTCTTGTCAGTCTCCACTAACAAAAATAGGCAACACCAAGTCAGCTACTCCTCAGCATAGTTATGTCCATTGCAGCCTTCTTGGGTTTCAGGAGGCACATACAAACGTTATCACAATTATGGTGAAATGCTGAACACCTGCAAATAATTTTCAACGTAGTGGTTAATTGAAAAGCTCTGCGGCATACTTCTTGGAACAAGCCAGTTACCTGTTCCCACGCAAAGAGGAGTATATAGAACCATGGTGGATTTCCAGCTGATGAAGTAAAGGATTATTAAAAGAACGGGATGACCAGGGAATCATCGTTAATTCTCTGAAACAGAATCCGCCCTTTTCACCTGCCAAACACATGCCCACTTCTCCTCTCTGGGGATAATAAAAACTAACCAGCGAACTGACAGAGGGCCTGACCACCCCATCCACATCTACCACACACACAAAAAAACCGTACCCTCCAGCTACTAATTATAATGCCAATTTGCAAAATTTCCCTGCATTTTTAAACAATGGAGAAATGATGGTGGGATGATACTTAGAAGAATGGCTTCTTGTCAGTCTCCACTGACCAAAATAGGCAACACCAAGTCAGCTACGCCTCAGCATCGTTATGTTCCTGGCAGCCATGTTGGGTTTCAGGAGGCACAAACAAACGTTATCACAATTATGGTGAAATGCTGAACACCTGCAAATAATTTTCAACGTACTGGTTAATTGAAAAGCTCTGCGGCATACTTCTTGGAACAAGCCAGTTTCCTGTGCCCACGCATAGAGAAGTATATAGAACCATGCTGGATTCCCATCTCATGAAGCAAAGGATTCTTAAAGGAAAAGGATACCATGCGGATCCTGTTTAATTCTCCGAAACAGATCCGCAGTTTTCACCTGCCATACTAATACCCACTTCTCCTCTCTGGGGATAATAAAAACAAAGCAGTGAACTGACAGAGGGCCTGACCTACCCATCCACACCGACCCCACAGGAAAAAAAAAAAAAAACACCGTAGCCTCCAGCTGCTAATTATAATGCTAACTTGCAAAATTTCCCTACATTTTTAAACAATGGAAAAATGATGGTGGGATGATACTTAGAAAAATGGCTTCTTGTCAGTCTCCACTAACAAAAATAGGCAACACGAAGTCAGTTACGCCCCAGCATACTTATGTCCTTGGCAGCCATATTGGGTTTCAGGAGACACATACAAACGTTATAAGAATTATGGTGAAACGCTGAAAACCTGCAAATAATTTTCAACGTACTGCTTAATTGAAAAGCTCTGTGACATACTTCTTGGAACAAGCCAGTTACCTGTGCCCACACATAGAGGAGTATATAGAACCATGGTGGATTCCCAGCTGATGAAGCAAAGTTTTCCTAAAGGAACGGGATGAGCATGCAGATCCTGTTTCATTCTCTGAAACAGAATCGGAACTTTTCAACTGCCAAACACATGCCCACTTTTCCTCTCTGGGGATAATAAAAACTAACCAGCGAACTGACAGAGGGCCTGACCCCCCCATCCACATCTACAACACACAAAAAAAAACCGTACCCTCCAGAAACTAATTATAAGGCTAACTTGCAAAATTTCCCTGCCTTTTAAAACAATGGAAAAATGGTGGTGGGATGATACTTAGAAGAATCGCTTCTTGTCTGTCTCCACTAACAAAAATAGGCAAAACCAAGTCAGCTACTCCTCAGCATAGTTATGTCCGTAGCAGCCTTCTTGGGTTTTAGGAGGCACATACAAACGTTATCAAAAATATGGTGAAACGCTGAAAACCTGCAAATAATTTTCAACGTACTGGTTAATTTGAAAACTCTCCAGCATACTTCTTGGAACAAGCCAGATACCTGTGCCACGCATAGAGGAGTATATAGAAACATGGTGGAATCCCAGCTGATGAAGCAAAGGATTCTTAAAGGAATGAGAGGACCATGCGGATCCTGTTTAATTCTCTGAAACAGAATCCGCACTTTTCACCTGCCAAACACATGCCCACTACTCTTCTCTGGGGATAATAAAAACAAACCAGCGATCTGACAGAGGGCCTCAACACCCATCCTGACGGACCCCACAAAAAAAAAAGTACCCTCCAGCTACTAATTATAATGACAACTTGCAAAATTTCCCTGCATTTTTAAACAATGGAAAAATGATGGTGGGATGATACTTAGAAGAATGGCTTCTTGTCAGTCTCCACTGACAAAAATAGGCAACACCAAGTCAGCTAAGCCTCAGCAAAGGTATGTCCGTAGCAGCCATATTTGGTTTCAGTAGGCACATACACACGTTATCACAATTATGGCGAAACGTTGAAAACCTGCAAAGGATTTTCAACATACTGGTTAATTGAAAAGCTCTGAGGCATACTTCTTGGAACAAGCCAGTTTCCTGTGCCCACGCATAGAGAAGTATATAGAACCATGGTGGATTCCCAGCTCTTGAAGCAAGGATTCTTAAAGGAACGGGATTACCATGCGGATCCTGTTTAATTCTCTGAAACAGATCCGCAGTTTTCACCTGCCATACTAATACACACTTCTCCTCTCTGGGGATAATAAAAACAAACCAGCGAACTGACAGAGGGCCTGACCAACACATACACACCGACCCCACAGGAAAAAAAAAAAAAAACACCATAGCCTCCAGCTACTAATTATAATGCTAACTTGCAAAATTTTCCTGCATTTTTAAACAATGGAAAAATGATGGTGAGATGATACTTAGAAGAATGGATTCTTGTCAGTCTCCACTAACAAAAATAGGCAAAACCAAGTCAGCTACGCCTCAGCATCGTTATGTTCGTGGCAGCCATCTTGGGTTTCAGGAGGCACAAACAAACGTTATCACAATTATGGTGAAACGCTCAACACCTGCAAATAATTTTCAACGTAGTGGTTAATTGAAAAGCTCTGCGGCATACTTCTTGGAACAAGCCAGTTACCTGTTCCCACGCAAAGAGGAGTATATAGAACCATGGTGGATTTCCAGCTGATGAAGTAAAGGATTATTAAAGGAACGGGATGACCAGGGGATCATCGTTAATTCTCTGAAACAGAATCCGCCCTTTTCACCTGCCAAACACATGGCCACTTCTCCTCTCTGGGGATAATAAAAACTAACCAGCGAACTGACAGAGGGCCTGACCCCCCTATCCACATCGACCACACACACAAAAAAAAAAAAACCGTACCCTCCAGCTACTAATTATAATGCTAACTTGCAAAATTTCCCTGCATTTTTAAACAATGGAAAAATGGTGGTGGGATGATACTTAGAAGAATCGCTTCTTGTCAGTCTCCACGAACAAAAATAGGCAACACCAAGTCAGCTACGCCTCAGCATAGTTATGTCCGTCACAGCCTTCTTGGGTTTCAGGAGGCACAAACAAACGTTATCACAATTATGGTGAAACGCTGAACACCTGCAAATAATTTTCAACGAAGTGGTTAATTGAAAAGCTCTGCGGCATACTTCTTGGAACAAGCCAGTTTCCTGTGCCCACGCATAGAGAAGTATATAGAACCATGGTGGATTCCCAGCTCATGAAGCAAAGAATTCTTAAAGGAACGGGATTACCATGCGGATCCTGTTTAATTCTCTGAAACAGAACCGCAGTTTTCACCTGCCATACTAATACCCACTTCTCCTCTCTGGGGATAATAAAAACAAACCAGCGAACTGACAGAGGGCCTGACCAACACATCCACACTGACCCCACAGGAAAAAAAAAAAAAAAACACCGTAGCCTCCAGCTACTAATTATAATGCTAACTTGCAAAATTTTCCTGCATTTTTAAACAATGGAAAAATGATGGTGAGATGATACTTAGAAGAATGGATTCTTGTCAGTCTCCACTAACAAAAATAGGCAACACCAAGTCAGCTACTCCTCAGCATAGTTATGTCCGTAGCAGCCTTCTTGGGTTTCAGGAGGCAAAAACAAAGTTGTCAGAATTATGGTGAAACGCTGAACACCTGCAAATAATTTTCAATGTAGTGGTTAATTGAAAAGCTCTGCGGCATACTTCTTGGAACAAGCCAGTTACCTGTTCCCACACAAAGAGGTGTATATAGAACCATGGTGGATTTCCAGCTGATGAAGTAAAGGATTATTAAAGGAACGGGAAGACCATGGGGATCATAGTTAATTCTCTGAAACAGTATCCGCCCTATTCACCTGCCAAACACTTGCCCACTTCTCCTCTCTGGGGATAATGAAAACTAACCAGCGAACTGACAGAGGGCATGACCCCCCCATCCACATCGACCACACACAAAAAAAAAAAACCCCGTACCCACCAGCTACTAATTATAATGCTAACTGGCAAAATTTCCCTGCATTTTAAAACAATGGAAAAATGGTGGTGGGATGATACTTAAAAGAATGGCTTCTTGTCAGTCTCCACTAAGAAAAATAGGCAACACCAAGTCAGCTACTCCTCAGCATAGTTATGTCCGTCGCAGCCTTCTTGGGTTTCAGGAGGCACAAACAAACGTTATCAAAATTATGGTGAAAGGCTGAAAACCTGCAAATAATTTTCAACGTACTGGTTAATTTGAAAACTCTCCAGCATACTTCTTGGAACAAGCCAGGTACCTGTGCCCACGCATAGAGGAGTATATACAAACATGGTGAATCCCAGCTGATGAAGCAAAAGATTCTTAAAGGAATGAGATGACCATGCGGATCCTGTTTAATCCTCTGAAACAGAATCCGCACTTTTCTCCTGCCAAACACATGCCCACCACTCTTCTCTGGGGAATAATAAAAACAAACCAGCGATCTGGCAGAGGGCCTGATCACCCATCCTGACCGACCCCACAAAAAAAAAAGTACCCTCCAGCTACTAATTATAATGCCAATTTGCAAAATTTCCCTGCATTTTTAAACAATGGAGAAATGATGGTGGGATGATACTTAGAAGAATGGATTCTTGTCAGTCTCCACTGACAAAAATAGGCAACACCAAGTCAGCTACGCCTCAGCATAGCTTTGTCCGTAGCAGCCATATTTGGTTTCAGCAGGCACATACACACGTTATCACAATTATGGTGAAACGCTGAAATCTGCAAAGGATTTTCAACATACTGGTTAATTGAAAAGCTCTGAGGCATACTTCTTGGAACAAGCCAGTTTCCTGTGCCCACGCATAGAGAAGTATATAGAACCATGGTGGATTCCCAGCTCATGAAGCAAAGGATTCTTAAAGGAACGGGATTACCAAGCGGATCCTGTTTAATTCTCTGAAACAGATCCGCAGTTTTCACCTGCCATACTAATACCCACTTCTCCTCTCCGGGGATAATAAAAACAAACCAGCGAACTGACAGAGGGCCTGACCAACACATCCACACCGACCCCACAGGAAAAAAAAAAAAAAAACACCGTGGCCTCCAGCTACTAATTATAATGCTAACATGCAAAATTTTCCTGTTTTTTAAACAATGGAAAAATGATGGTGAGATGATACTTAGAAGAATGGCTTCTTGTCTGTCTCCACTAACAAAAATAGGCAAAACCAAGTCAGCTACTCCTCAGCATAGTTATGTCCTTCGCAGCCTTCTTGGGTTTCAGGAGGCACAAACAAACGTTATCACAATTATGGTGAAACGCTGAACACCTGCAAATAATTTTCAACGTAGTGGATAATTGAAAAGCTCTGCGTCATACTTCTTGGAACAAGCCAGTTACCTGTTCCCACGCAAAGAGGAGTATATAGAACCATGGTGGATTTCCAGCTGATGAAGTAAAGGATTATTAAATGAACGGGATGACCATGGGGATCATCGTAAATTCTCTGAAACAGAATCCGCCCTTTTCACCTGCCAAACACATGCCCACTTCTCCTCTCTGGGGATAATAAAAACAAACCAGCGAACTGACAGAGGGCCTGACCCCCCCATCCACATCGACCAGACACACACAAAAAAAACCGTAGCCTCCAGCTACTAATTATAATGCTAACTTGCAAAATTTCCCTGCATTTTAAAACAATGGAAAAATGGTGGTGTGATGATACTTAGAAGAATGGCTTCTTGTCAGTCTCTACTAACAAAAATAGGCAACACCAAGTCAGCTACTCCTCAGCATAGTTATGTCCGTCGCAGCCTTCTTGGGTTTCAGGAGGTACAAACAAACGTTATCACAATTATGGTGAAACGCTGAACACCTGCAAATAATTTTCAACGTAGTGGTTAATTGAAAAGCTCTGCGGTATTCTTCTTGGAACAAGCCAGTTACCTGTTCCCACGCAAAGAGGAGTATATAGAACCATGGTGGATTTCCAGCTGATGAATAAAGGATTATTAAAGGAATGGGATGACCATGGGGATCATCATTAATTCTCTGAAACAGAATCCGCCCTTTTCTCCTGCCAAACACATGCCCACTTCTCCTCTCTGGGGATAATAAAAGCTAACCAGCGAACTGACAGAGGGCCTGACCCCCCCTTCCACATCGACCACACACAAAAAAAAAACCGTACCCTCCAGCTACTAATTATAATGCTAACTTGCAAAATTTCCCTGCCTTTTAAAACAATGGAAAAATGGTGGTGGGATGATACTTAGAAGAATGGCTTCTTGTCTGTCTCCACTAACAAAAATAGGCAACACCAAGTCAGCTACTCCTCAGCATAGTTATGTGCGTCGCAGCCTTCTTTGGTTTCAGGAGGCACATACAAACGTTATCAAAATTATTGTGAAACGCTGAAAACCCGCAAATAATTTTCAACGTACTGGTTAATTTGAAAACTCTCCAGCATACTTCTTGGAACAAGCCAGGTACCTCTGCCCACCCATAGAGGAGTATATAGAAACATGGTGGAATCCCAGCTGATGAAGCAAAGGATTCTTAAAGGAATGAGATGACCATGCGGATCCTCTTTAATTCTCTGAAACAGAATCCGCACTTTTCACCTGCCAAACACATGCCCACTAATCTTCTCTGGGGATGATAAAAACAAACCAGCGATCTGACAGAGGGCCTGAACACCCATCCTGACCGACCCCACAAAAAAAAAAATTACCCTCCAGCTACTAATTATAATGCCAATTTGCAAAATTTCCCTGCATTTTTAAACAATGGAGAAATGATGGTGGGATGATACTTAGAAGAATGGCTTCTTGTCAGTCTCCACTGACAAAAATAGGCAACAAAAAGTCACCCACGCCTCGGCATAGTTATGTCCGGAGCAGCCATATTTGGTTTCAATAGGCACATACACACGTTATCACAATTATGGTGAAACGCTGAAAACCTGCAAAGGATTTTCAACATACTGGTTAATTGAAAAGCTCTGAGGCATACTTCTTGGAACAAGCCAGTTTCCTGTGCCCACGCATAGAGAAGTATATAGAACCATGGTGGATTCCCAGCTCATGAAGCAAAGGATTCTTAAAGGAACGGGATTACCATGCGGATCCTGTTTAATTCTCTGAAACAGATCCGCAGTTTTCACCTACAAAACACATACCCACTTCTCCTCTCTGGGGATAATAAAAACAAACCAGGGAACTGACAGAGGGCCTGACCAACACATCCACACCGACCCCACAGGAAAAAAAAAAAAAAACACCGTAGCCTCCAGGTACTAATTATAATGCTAACTTGCAAAATTTTCCTGCATTTTTAAACAACGGAAAAATGATGGTGAGATGATACTTAGAAGAATGGATTCTTGTCAGTCTCCACTAACAAAAATAGGCAAAACCAAGTCAGCTACGCCTCAGCATAGTTATGTTCGTGGCAGCCATCTTGGGTTTCAGGAGGCACAAACAAACGTTATCACAATTATGGTGAAACGCTGAACACCTGCAAATAATTTTCAACGTAGTGGTTAATTGAAAAGCTCTGCGGCATACTTCTTGGAACAAGCCAGTTACCTGTACCCACGCAAAGAGGAGCATATAGAACCATGGTGGATTTCCAGCTGATGAAGTAAAGGATTATTAAATTAACGGGATGACCATGGGGATCATCGTTAATTCTCTGAAACAGAATCCGCCCTTTTCTCCTGCCAAACACATGCCCACTTCTCCTCTCTGGGGATAATAAAAACTAACCAGCGAACTGACAGAGGGCCTGACACCCCCAACCACATCGACCACACACACAAAAAAAAAAACCGTACCCTCCAGTTACTAATTATAATGCTCACTTGGAAAATTTCCCTGCATTTTAAAACAATGCAAAAATGGTGGTGGGATGATACTTAAAAGAATGGCTTCTTGTCTGTCTCCACTAACAAAAATAGGCAACACCAAGTCAGCTACTCCTCAGCATACTAATGTCCGTCGAAGTCTTCTTGGGTTTCAGGAGGCACAAACAAACGTTATCACAATTATGGTGAAACGCTGAACACCTGCAAATAATTTTCAACGAAGTGGTTAATTGAAAAGCTCTGCGGCATACTTCTTGGAACAAGCCAGTTACCTGTTCCCACGCAAAGAGGAGTATATAGAACCATGGTGGATTTCCAGCTGATGAAGTAAAGGATTATTAAAGGAACGGGATGACCATTGGGATCATCGTTAATTCTCTGAAACAGAATCCGCCCTTTTCTCCTGCCAAACACATCCCCACTTCTCCTCTCTGGTTATAATAAAAACTAACCAGCGAACTGACAGAGGGCTTGACCCCCCCATCCACATCGACCACACACAAAAAAAAACCGTACCCTCCAGCTACTAATTATAATGCTAACTTGCAAAATTTCCCTGCCTTTTAAAACAATGGAAAAATGGTGGTGGGATGATACTTAGAAGAATGGCTTCTTGTCAGTCTCCACTAACAAAAATAGGCAACACCAAGTCAGCTACTCCTCAGCATCGTTATGTCCGTCGCAGCCTTCTTGGGTTTCAGGAGGCACACACAAACGTTATCAAAATTATGGTGAAACGCTGAAAACCTGCAAATAATTTTCCACGTACTGGTTAATTTGAAAACTCTCCAGCATACTTCTTGGAACAAGCCAGGTACCTGTTCCCACGCATAGAGGAGTATATAGAAACATGGTGGAATCCCAGCTGATGAAGCAAAGGATTCTTAAAGGAATGAGATAACCATGCGGATCCTATTTAATTCTCTGAAACAGAATCCGCACTTTTCACCTGCCAAACACATGCCCACTACTCTTCTCTGGGAATAATAAAAATAAACCAGCGATCTGACAGAGGGCCTGAACACCCATCCTGACCGACCCCACAAAAAAAAAAAGTACCCTCCAGCTACTAATTTTAATGCCAATTTGCAAAATTTCCCTGCATTTTTAAACAATGCAGAAATGATGGTGGGATGATACTTAGAAGAATGGCTTCTTGTCAGTCTCCACTGACAAAAATAGGCAACACCAAGTCAGCTACGCCTCAGCATAGTTATGTCCGTAGCAGCCATATTTGGTTTCAGCAGGCACATACACACGTTATTACAATTATGGTGAAACGCTGAAAACCTGCAAAGGATTTTCAACATACTGGTTAATTGAAAAGCGCGGAGGCATACTTCTTGGAACAAGCCAGTTTCCTGTGCCCACGCATAGAGAAGTATATAGAACCATGGTGGATTCCAAACTCATGTAGCAAAGGATTCTTAAAGGAACAGGTTTACCATGCGGATCCTGTTTAATTCTCTGAAACAGATCCGCAGTTTTCACTGCCATACTAATACTCACTTCTCCTCTCTGGGGATAATAAAAAGAAACCAGCGAACTGACAGAGGGCCTGACCAACACATCCACACTGACCCCACAGGAAAAAAAAAAAAAACACCGTAGCCTCCAGCTACTAATTATAATGTTCACTTGCAAAATTTTCCTGCATTTTTAAACAATGGAAAAATGATGGTGAGATGATACTTAGAAGAATGGATTCTTGTCAGTCTCCACTAACAAAAATAGGCAACACCACGTCAGCTACTCCTCAGCATAGTTATGTCCGTCGCAGCCTTCTTGGGTTTCAGGAGGCACAAACAAACGTTATCACAATTATGGTGAAACGCTGAACACCTGCAATTAATTTTCAATGTAGTGGTTAATTGAGAAGCTCTGCGGCATACTTCTTGGAACAAGCCAGTTACCTGTTCCCACGCAAAGAGGAGTATATAGAACCATGGTGGATTTCCAGCTGATGAAGTAAAGCATTATTAAAGGAACGGGATGACCATGGGGATCATTGTTAAATCTCTGAAACAGAATCCGCCCTTTCCACCTGCCAAACACATGCCCACTTCTCCTCTCTGGGGATAATAAAAAGTAACCAGCGAACTGACAGAGGGCCTGACCCCCCCATCCACATCGCCCCCACACACAAAAAAAAAACCGTACCCTCCAGCTACTAATTATAATGCTAACTTGCAAAATTTCCCTGCATTTTAAAACAATGGAAAAATGGTGGTGGGATGATACTTAAAAGAATGGCTGCTTGTCAGTCTCCACTGACGAAAATAGGCAACACCAAGTCAGCTACGCCTCAGCATATTTATGTCCGTCCCAGCCTTCTTGGGTTTCAGGAGGCACAAACAAACGTTATCACAATTATGGTCAAACGCTGAACACCTGCAAATAATTTTCAACGTACTGGTTAATTGAAAAGCTCTGCGGCATACTTCTTGGAACAAGCCAGTTACCTGTTCCCACGCAAAGAGGAGTATATGGAACCATGGTGGATTTCCAGCTGATGAAGTAAAGGATTATTAAAGGAACGGGATGACCATGGGGATCATCGTAAATTCTCTGAAACAGAATCCGCCCTTTTCACCTACCAAACACATGCCCACTTCTCCTCTCTGGGGATAATAAAAACTAACCAGCGAACTGACAGAGGCCCTTACACCCCCCCAACCACATCGACCACACACAAAAAAAAAACCGTACCCTCCAGCTACTAATTATAATGCTAACTTGCAAAATTTCCCTGCATTTTAAAACAACGGAAAAATGGTGGTGGGATGATACTTAGAAGAATGGCTTCTTGTCAGTCTCCACTAACAAAAATAGGCAACACCAAGTCAGCTACTCCTCAGTATAGTTATGTCCGTCGCAGCATTCTTGGGTTTCAGGAGGCACAAACAAAGGTTATCACAATTATGGTCAAACGCTGAACACCTGCAAATAATTTTCAACGTAGTGGTTAAGTGAAAAGCTCTGCGGCATACTTCTTGGAACAAGCCAGTTACCTGTTCCCACGCAAAGAGGAGTATATAGAACCATGGTGGATTTCCAGCTGATGAATAAAGGATTATTAAGGAAAGGGATGACCATGGGGATCATCGTTAATTCTCTGAAACAGAATCCGCCCTTTTCACCTGCCAAACACATGCCCACTTCTCCTCTCTGGGGATAATAAAAACAAACCAGCGAACTGACAGAGGGCCTGACCCAGACATCCACACCGACCCCACAGGAAAAAAAAAAAAAAAAAAAAAAACACCGTAGCCTCTAGCTACTAATTATAATGCTAACTTGCAAAATTTTCCTGCATTTTTAAACAATGGAAAAATGATGGTGAGATGATACTTAGAAGAATGGATTCTTGTCAGTCTCCACTAACAAAAATGGGCAAAACCAAGTCAGCTACTCCTCAGCATAGTTATGTCCGTCGGAGCCTTCTAGGGTTTCAGGAGGCACAAACAAACGTTATCACAATTATGGTGAAACGCTGAACACCTGCAAATAATTTTCAAAGTAGTGGTTAATTGAAAAGCTCTGCGGCATACTTCTTGGAACAAGCCAGTTACCTGTTCCCACGCAAAGAGGAGTATATAGAACCATGGTGGATTTCCAGCTGATGAAGTAAAGGATTATTAAAGGAACGGGATGAGCATGGGGATCATCGTTAATTCTCTGAAACAGAATCGGCCGTTTTCACCTGCCAAACACATGCCCACTTCTCCTCTCTGGGTATAATAAAAACTAACCAGCGAACTGACAGAGGGCCTGACCCCCACATCCGTATCGACCACACACACAAAAGAAACCGTACCCTCCAGCTACTAATTATAATGCTAACTTGCAAAATTTCCCTGCATGTTAAAACAATGGAAAAATGGTGGTGGGATGATACTTAGAAGAATGGCTTCTTGTCTGTGTCCACTAACAAAAATAGGCAACACCAAGTCAGCTACTCCTAAGCATAATTATGTCCGTCCCAGCCTTCTTGGTTTTCAGGAGGCACATACAAACGTTACAAAAATTATGGTGAAACGCTGAAAACCTGCAAATAATTTTCAACGTACTGGTTAATTTGAAAACTCTCCAGCATACTTCTTGGAACAAGCCAGGTACCTGTGCCCACGCATAGAGGAGTATATAGAAACATGGTGGAATCCCAGCAGATGAAGCAAAGGATTCTTAAAGGAATGAGATGACCATGCGGATCCTGTTTAATTCTCTGAAACAGAATCCGCACTTTTCACCTGCCAAACACATGCCCACTACTCTTCTCTGGGGATAATAAAAACAAACCAGCGATCTGACAGAGGGCCTGAACACCCATCCTGACCGACCCCACAAAAAAAAAAGTACCCTCCAGCTACTAATTATAATGCCAATTTGCAAAATTTCCCTGCATTTTTAAACAATGGAGAAATGATGGTGGGATGATACTTAGAAGAATGGCTTCTTGTCAGTCTCCACTGACGAAAATAGGCAACACCAAGTCAGCTACGCCTCAG
The DNA here is from genome assembly GCF_041146395.1 of Eulemur rufifrons. Taxonomy (NCBI): domain Eukaryota; kingdom Metazoa; phylum Chordata; class Mammalia; order Primates; family Lemuridae; genus Eulemur; species Eulemur rufifrons. Next base: position 443,558 of record NW_027182818.1, read on the forward strand.
CATAGTTATGTCCGTAGCAGCCATATTTGGTTTCAGTAGGCACATACACACGTTATCACAATTATGGTGAAACGCTGAAAACCTGCAAAGGATTTTCAACATACTGGTTAATTGAAAAGCGCGGAGGCATACTTCTTAGAACAAGCCAGTGTCCTGTGCCCACGCATAGAGAAGTATATAGAACCATGGTGGATTCCAAACTCATGTAGCAAAGGATTCTTAAAGGAACGGGATTACCATGCGGATCCTGTTTAATTCTCTGAAACAGATCCGCAGTTTTCACCTGCCATACTAATACCCACTTCTCCTCTCTGGGGATAATAAAAACAAACCAGCGAAATGACAGAGGGCCTGACCAACACATCCACACTGACCCCACAGGAAAAAAAAAAAAAACACCGTAGCCTCCAGCTACTAATTATAATGCTCACTTGCAAAATTTTCCTGCATTTTTAAACAATGGAAAAATGATGGTGAGATGATACTTAGAAGAATGGATTCTTGTCAGTCTCCACTAACAAAAATAGGCAACACCACGTCAGCTACTCCTCAGCATAGTTATGTCCGTCGCAGCCTTCTTGGGTTTCAGGATGCACAAACAAACGTTATCACAATTATGGTGAAACGCTGAACACCTGCAAATAATTTTCAACGTAGTGGTTAATTGAGAAGCTCTGCGGCATACTTCTTGGAACAAGCCAGTTACCTGTTCCCACGCAAAGAGGAGTATATAGAACCATGGTAGATTTCCAGCTGATGAAGTAAAGGATTATTAAAGGAACGGGATGACCATGGGGATCATTGTTAAATCTCTGAAACAGAATCCGCCCTTTCCACCTGCCAAACACATGCCCATTTCTCCTCTCTGGGGATAATAAAAAGTAACCAGCGAACTGACAGAGGGCCTGACCCCCCCATCCACATCGCCCCCACACACAAAAAAAAAAGAACCGTACCCTCCAGCTACTAATTATAATGCTAACTTGCAAAATTCCCCTGCATTTTAAAACAATGGAAAAATGGTGGTGGGATGATACTTAGAAGAATGGCTTCTTGTCAGTCTCCACGAACAAAAATAGGCAACACCAGGTCAGCTACTCCTCAGCATAGTTATGTCCGTCGCAGCCTTCTTGGTTTTCAGGAGGCACAAACAAACGTTATCACAATTATGGTGAAACGCTGAACACCTGCAAATAATTTTCAACGTACTGGTTAATTGAAAAGCTCTGCGGCATACTTCTTGGAACAAGCCAGTTACCTGTTCCCACGCAAAGAGGAGTATATGGAACCATGGTGGATTTCCAGCTGATGAAGTAAAGGATTATTAAAGGAAAGGGATGACCATGGGGATCATCGTTAATTCTCTGAAACAGAATCCGCCCTTTTCACCTGCCAAACACATGCCCACTTCTCCTCTCTGGGGATAATAAAAACTAACCAGCGAACTGACAGAGGCCCTGACACCCCCCCAACCACATCGACCACACACAAAAAAAATCCGTACCCTCCAGCTACTAATTATAATGCTAACTTGCAAAATTTCCCTGCATTTTAAAACAATGGAAAAATGGTGGTGGGATGATACTTAGAAGAATGGCTTCTTGTCTGTCTCCACTAACAAAAATAGGCAACACCAAGTCAGCTACTCCTCAGCATAGTTATGTCCGTCGCAGCCTTCTTGGGTTTCAGGAGGCACAAACAAACGTTATCACAATTATGGTGAAACGCTGAACACCTGCAAATAATTTTCAACGTAGTGGATAATTGAAAAGCTCTGCGGCATACTTCTTGGAACAAGCCAGTTACCTGTTCCCACGCAAAGAGGAGTATATAGAACCATGGTGGCATTCCAGCTGATGAATAAAGGATTATTAAAGCAAAGGGATGACCATGGGGATCATCGTTAATTCTCTGAAACAGAATCCGCCCTTTTCACCTGCCAAACACATGCCCACTTCTCCTCTCTGGGGATAATAAAAACAAACCAGCGAACTGACAGAGGGCCTGACCAACACATCCACACCGACCCCACAGGAAAAAAAAAAAAAAAAAAAAAAAACACCGTAGCCTCCAGCTACTAATTCTAATGCTAACTTGCAAAATTTTCCTGCATTTTTAAACAATGGAAAAATGATGGTGAGATGATACTTAGAAGAATGGATTCTTGTCAGTCTCCACTAACAAAAATAGGCAACACCAAGTCAGCTACTCCTCAGCATAGTTATGTCCGTTGCAGCCTTCTTGGGTTTCAGGAGACACATACAAACGTTATCAGAATTATGGTGAAACACTGAAAACCTGCAAATAATTTTCAACGTACTGGTTAATTTGAAAACTCTCCAGCATACTTCTTGGAACAAGCCAGGTACCTGTGCCCACGCATAGAGGAGTATATACAAACATGGTGAATCCCAGCTGATGAAGCAAAGGATTCTTAAAGGAATGAGATGACCATGCGGATCCTTTTTAATTCTCTGAAACAGAATCCGCCGTTTTCACCTGCCAAACACATGCCCACTACTCTTCTCTGGGGATAATAAAAACAAACCAGCGATCTAACAGAGGGCCTGAACACCTATCCTGACCGACCCCACAAAAAAAATAGTACCCTCCAGCTACTAACTATAATGCCAATTTGCAAAATTTCCCTGCATTTTTAAACAATGGAGAAATGATGGTGGGATGATACTTAGAAGAATGGATTCTTGTCAGTCTCCACTGACAAAAATAGGCAACACCAAGTCAGCTACTCCTCAGCATAGTTATGTCCGTCGCAGCCTTCTTGGGTTTCAGGAGGCACAAACAAACGTTATCACAATTATGGTGAAACGCTCAACACCTGCAAATAATTTTCAACGTAGTGGTTAATTGAAAAGCTCTGCAGCATACTTCTTGGAACAATCCAGTTACCTGTTTCCACGCAAAGAGGAGTATATAGAACCATGGTGGATTTCCAGCTGATGAAGTAAAGGATTATTAAAGGAACGGGATGACCATGGGGATCATCGTTAATTCTCTGAAACAGAATCCGCCCTTTTCACCTGCCAAACACATGCCCACTTCTCCTCTCTGGGGATAATAAAAACTAACCAGCGAACTGACAGAGGGCCTGACCCCCCCATCAACATCGACCACACACAAAAAGAAAACCGTACCCTCCAAGCACTAATTATAATGGTAACTTGCAAAATTTCCCTGCATTTTAAAACAATGGAAAAATGGTGGTCGGATGATACTTAGAAGAATGGCTTCTTGTCAGTCTCCACTGACAAAAATAGGCAAAACCAAGTCAGCTACGACTCAGCATAGTTATGTCCGTAGCAGCCATATTTGGTTTCAGTAGGCACATACACACGTTATCACAATTATGGTGAAACGCTGAAAACCTGCAAAGGATTTTCAACATACTGGTTAATTGAAAAGCTCTGAGGCATACTTTTTGGAACAAGCCAGTTTCCTGCGCCCATGCATAGAGAAGTATATAGAACCATGGTGGATTCCCAGCTCATGAAGCAAAGGATTCTTAAAGGAACGGGATTACCATGCGGATCCTGTTTAATTCTCTGAAACAGATCCGCAGTTTTCACCTGCCATACTAATACCCACTTCTCCTCTCTGGGGATAATAAAAACAAACCAGCGAACTGACAGAGGGCCTGACCAACACATCCACACCGACCACACAGGAAAAAAAAAAAAAAAAACAAAAAACTCTAGCCTCCAGCTACTAATTATAATGCTAACTTGCAAAATTTTCCTGCATTTTTAAACAATGGAAAAATGATGGTGAGATGATACTTAGAAGAATGGATTCTTGTCAGTCTCCACTAACAAAAATAGGCCAAACCAAGTCACCTACACCTCAGCATCGTTAGGTTCCTGGCAGCCATCTTGGGTTTCAGGAGGCACAAACAAACGTTATCACAATTATAGTGAAACGCTGAACACCTGCAAATAATTTTCAACGTAGTGGTTAATTGAAAAGCTCTGCGGCATACTTCTTGGAACAAGCCAGTTACCTGTTCCCACGCAAAGAGGAGTATATAGGACCATGGTGGATTTCCAGCTGATGAAGTTAAGGATTATTAAAGGAACGGGATGACCATGGGTATCATCGTTAATTCTCTGAAACAGAATCCGCCCTTTTCACCTGCCAAACACATGCCCACTTCTCCTCTCTGGGGATAATAAAAACTAACCAGCGAACTGACAGAGGGCCTGACCCCCCCCATCCACATCGACCACACACAAAAAAAAAAAAACCGTACCCTCCAGCTACTAATTATAATGCTAACTTGCAAAATTTCCCTGCATTTTAAAACAATGGGAAAATGATGGTGGGATGATACTTAGAAGAATGGCTTCTTGTCAGTCTCCAATAAGAAAAATAGGCAACACCAAGTCAGCTACTCCTCAGCATAGTTATGTCCGTCGTAGCCTTCTTGGGTTTCAGGAGGCACAAACAAACGTTATCACAGTTATGGTGAAATGCTGAACACCTGCAAATAATTTTCAACGTACTGGTTAATTGAAAAGCTCTGCGGCATACTTCTTGGAACAAGCCAGTTGCCTGTTCCCACGCAAAGAGGAGTATATAGAACCATAGTGGATTTCCAGCTGATGAAGTAAAGGATTATTAAAGGAACGGGATGAGCATGGGGATCATCGTTAATTCTCTGAAACAGAATCCGCCCTTTTCACCTGCCAAACACATGCCCACTTCTCCTCTCTGCGGATAATAAAAACTAACCAGCGAACTGACAGAGGGTCTGACCACCCCATCCACATCGACCACACACAAAAAAAAGCCGTATCCTCCAGCTACTAATTATAATGCTAACTTGCAAAATTTTCCTGCATTTTTAAACAATGGAAAAATGATGGTGAGATGATACTTAGAAGAATAGATTCTTGTCAGTCTCCACTAACAAAAATAGGCAACACCAAGTCAGCTACTCCTCAGCATAGTTATGTCCGTCGCAGCCTTCTAGGGTTTCAGGAGGCACAAACAAACGTTATCACAATTATTTTGAAACGCTGAACACCTGCAAATAATTTTCAAAGTAGTGGTTAATTGAAAAGCTCTGCGGCATACTTCTTGCAACAAGCCAGTTACCTGTTCCCACGCAAAGAGGAGTATATAGAACCATGGTGGATTTCCAGCTGATGAAGTAAAGGATTATTAAAGGAACGGGATGACCATGGGGATCATCGTTAATTCTCTGAAACAGAATCCGCCCTTTTCACCTGCCAAACACATGCCCACTTCTCCTCTCTGGGGATAATAAACACTAACCAGCGAACTGACAGAGGGCCTGAACCCCCATCCACATCGACCACAGACACAAAAGAAACCGTACCCTCCAGCTACTAATTATATTGCTAACTTGCAAAATTTCCCTGCATGTTAAAACAATGGAAAAATGGTGGTGGGATGATACTTAGAATTATGGCTTCTTGTCTGTCTCCACTAACAAAAATAGGGAACACCGAGTCAGCTACTCCTCAGCATAATTATGTCCGTCGCAGCCTTCTTGGGTTTCAGGAGGCACATACAAACGTTATCAAAATTATGGTGACACGCTGAATACCTGCAAATAATTTTCAACGTACTGGTTAATTTGAAAACTCTCCAGCATACCTCTTCGAACAAGCCAGGTACCTGTGCCCACGCATAGAGGAGTATATAGAAACATGGTGGATTTCCAGCTGATGGAGTAAAGGATTATTAAAGGAACGGGATGACCATGGGGATCATTGTTAAATCTCTGAAACAGAATCCTCCCTTTCCACCTGCCAAACACATGCCCACTTCTCCTCTCTGGGGATAATAAAAAGTAACCAGCGAACTGACAGAGGGCCTGACCCCCCCATCCACATCGTCCCCACACACAAAAAAAAAACCGTACCCTCCAGCTACTAATTATAATGCTAACTGGCAAAATTTCCCTGCATTTTAAAACAATGGAAAAATGGTGGTGGGATGATACTTAGAAGAATGGCTTCTTGTCAGTCTCCAATAAGAAAAATAGGCAACACCAAGTCAGCTACTCCTCAGCATAGTTATGTCCGTTGTAGCCTTCTTGGGTTTCAGGAGGCACATACAAACGTTATCAAAATTATGGTGAAACGCTGAAAACCTGCAAATAATTTTCAACGTAGTGGTTAATTGAAAAGCTCTGCGGCATACTTCTTGGAACAAGCCAGGTACCTGTGCCCACGCATAGAGGAGTATATAGAAACATGGTGGAATCCCAGCTGATGAAACAAAGGATTCTTAAAGGAATGAGATGACCATGCGGATCCTGTTTAATTCTCTGAAACAGAATCCGCACTTTTCACCTGCCAAACACATGCCCACTACTCTTCTCTGGGGATAATTAAAACAAACCAGTGATCTGACAGAGGGCCTGAATGCGGGGAGTTAGCTACGCTCCCCGTAAAGAGGTCCTTTTCTCTTTGTTCTGATCAGATCTCTAAGTTGACTACGCCAGTTTGCAGGGAGTTAGCTACGCTCCCTGCAAAGAGGTTTTTTCTTCCGATCAGATCTCTCAGGCAGGGGTCATCGCAAAGGATGAAAAATATAGTAGGAAACAGAAATAAAAATATAAAGTAATGGCAATAATAATACACAGAGCCAAAGATATAGTTTATAAAGTGAAAGTTTATGAAAATAGATAAAGAAGGGTATCCGGATGGAAATATTTTACCCGCATCAAATATTTCCCCGACTGAAACTCCACACAGGTATTATATAGGGTACATACAGGCTCCGGTTGCCAAGCGCAACGGGATTTTGATACTAACAGGCAGTTTGCTTTAGGGTCAAAGTCTCCTAAAAGTCTACTACAGATCCTTTAACTAACTCTAACTAGGGGAACAATGGGTTATAAAATCTTCTTGGGGCAATCTTCTAAGTTTTATGATAAGGCTATTACTTTAGCAACAAACAGAGACATCTTGGCTCTGGTGATTGTGTTCTTGGAGACAGAGATGATCCCAGAAGTCAACATGGGCTGTGCTTTGTGTTAATTACTTGAACCGCATGGTTCCATCTGGGCCCGGCTTGGGCATTAGCATATCTATCTGATTAGCTCTCATCTCCGGGGGTCCACCTGTCAGCAGCACCAGCAACCTTTGGTCCTAAGGGAGGCCTGCCTTGTCTTTCAAAACAGGTGAGAACCAAAGGCCCAGTTTACAGCTGTCTCCTTGAGATGCAGCTTCTACTGACCAGCAAGACGCCCTCCTGAGACGAGGCAGCTTTTGAACTAACACATTTATCTTTTCCTTAAGGCAAAGCCTTATTTGACTTCTGAAATCAAATCTTGTCTCCAGAAATACAGGCGGCATTTCTACAACTCAGTATTCTTAGGCTCAACATCTCCCCCTTTTTTATTTTTTGAAGAAAGTTGATGGAGTTGGACAGCCATCACAGCGAGGAGTTGGTCTCTGGATTCTTGTCTGCTTCGGAGTTTTCTCCAGACTATAAATAAACACAAGCAAAGGATTAAAATAATGCTAAAAGTTACAATAGTGGAACTCCCATAGATCTTAAGATGATAAAGTGGATCAGCTGACTCCAAACCAGAAGAGATGTCATCAATAATGTCAGCTTCAGAGAGCAATTTAAGTTTGTGACTGAAGGTACTTAATATTTCTTGTTGTAAATTTTTAATCTCTTCAGTCAGATTTCCTTGATTAAGTAGATGTTTTTTGATGTTTTCCCAAGGAAACCGAGTTTGATTATATATATGAGGTGTAACACAAAATTGAGTGATATTCCAATCACAACGAAGTCTAAGTTGCTTTTGTAGACTTATAACCTGGTCTCCCAACAAGGTGACTGCTTGCTGTAAGTCAGCCACTTGAGTAGCTAATTTAGAGTCAATTTGATTTTGTGTAGACCATAATTGATTTGAATCATGGTGCCAGTTTTGAACAAATTCAGTGGTCTGAACGGTCTGATGTAGAGCCACACCTGCGGTGGCCGCAGAAGCAGTGACAGCAATGATTCCCAAAATAGCTGCTATTAAGAGACCAATAAATCTTTTTGTATGTTTAAGAATGTGGTTAAGTAGTTTATCCAAAAGGAACATTGCTGGTGTTTCTTGCCAGACTCTATTCATTTTAACAGGTAACCACAGTCCTGTTCTGGCTTTGAAAATATAAAGTGTTTCTTTATAAGGGTTGAACTTTATAGAATTCTTAATACAGGTATAATAAGAACAGTTGTCACAGGTCACTAGGAAAGAAGGTTCTTTATAATCAGCATGTCCAATCATAAATAAGTAAGGCAGTCTAACACAAACTTGAATATAATGAGTAGAATTTAAATTAAAAGTCCATTCTCGGCTATTGTTTGTATCCAGTGTGTGTGCTAATCCAGGCCTGCAAAGAGTGCAAAGCAGCTGATATTTTCCACAATTGATCATGAATAGGGCCATCTAAAATATGAGGAGCTGGAGAGCTCATACCATCATTGAGCCATGTAATATGACTTTTAATCTCAGTGTCTTTTACAGACATTGAGGTGGCAGTTTTATTCCAATGAAGCTTTTTAAAATTGTGAGAGGAGGCAGGATGTCCATAGGGACTCCAGTCTAGGACAACACCATAAGATGTGGACCCAGCAAGAATGCGCCCCGTGTGAGCTCTATAATTGTCCCATTGTACCCAAGTTTTAGGATCAGAAATTATTACTTTCTTACAAAGGGGTATATCTGTGGGTGCAATTTTAGAATGCCCAATAGTGATGTGTCTGGTTGCCAGACACTCTTACCACCATGCTCACCACGCAGATCATGGCAAGAAAAAGATTTACAGACGTTTTAGGTACAAATGTCTGGTTCAATATCTTGTCTGCTTCTTTGTATGTTCTCTTCAGCTGTCCCCACGTCATGGTCTGTGCCTGACGTGTCTTCTGCTTTTTCCCCTTGAGTTTCCACTCTGGGTTTGATTCTTCTGCTTGGAATCCAGACTGTTGGTCTGTCATCTGTCAAAACACAAGCAAAAACTCTCCCCCACACCTTTGCCCATGCTTTTTTCCATTTATTTTCTACATTATCTTTCCACCAGATAGGCTGGTGAGGGAAAGAGTCTGATTGTGGACTCCCATTCCAATGCTTTTCTATTGCTGTTAATTTATCTTCCTTATGAATATTCAAAAAATTTTAGGTAAATAAGGCTTGATTTATTCTGTCTTTGGGAGACTGTCTACCTCCCCCTTTTTGTTTTAATAACATGTTTTTTAAAGTTTGATGTGTACGTTCTATAATACCTTGTCCTTGAGGATTATAAGGAATGCCAGTAATGTGCTTGATGTCTCATTTAATATAAAAAGCTGCAAAAGAATGACTAGTGTAAGCAGGGCCATTGTCAGTTTTAATGGTGGCTGGGACTCCCATTTATACAAAACAGGAGTGTAAACGTGAAAGTACATGTCTAACAGTTTCTCCAGAGGATGGAGTAGCCATAATAAGACTGGAATAAGTATCTACAGTAACACGTACAATACCTAACTTGCCAAATTTAGGAATATGAGTAACATCCATTTGCCATAATTCATTTGGCGAGAGACCTCGAGGATTAAGTCCTGCAGAAAATTTAAGCTGATTAATTAATTGACAAGTGGGACAATGAGAAACAATACGTTTGGCTTGATTATTAATTGTATAATTATATTGATTATTTTTAAATCAGTTAACATTTGCCATTTGCCAGATTTCTTTTTAATAACAAATATAGGAGAATTCCACGGACTGGTGGACTCCTCTATATGTCCTGCTTGTAATTGTTCTTCTCCTAATATTTGAAGAGCACCCAATTTTTCTTGGTTTAGTGGCCACTGCTCTGTCCATATAGGCTTTTGTGATATCCAATTTAAAGCCAGAGCATAATGGTGCTTTTCAGCAGCAGTGGCCGCTATCCAAAATTTGGATAGCATAAACCATGCCGAGAAGTATGTGCCTTTGGTGCCTCGAAAGTCTTAGCCCCTTGGCTCCTTTTACCCAAACCAAAACAAGGGTTATAATTCATATTTAACATAATCTGTTTAGCAGGAGCAGATGTATTAGGTATATTGATGTATGCTCCCCATTGCTGTAACAAATCTCTTCCCCACAAATTAATAGTGATGTTAGCCACGTAAGGTTTTAAAGTGGCTGTCTGTCCATCAGGACCTGAACAATTTAAAATTTGTCGACTTTGAAATATGTCAGTCATCGTTCCTATTCCGGTAAGAACAGTAGGAACTTCTTGTAAAGGCCAAGCCTTTGGCCAAAAACTTTTAGAAATAATTGTAACATCAGCCCCAGTATCTACAAGTCCAACAAAAGATTTGCCATTTAACTTAATCTCTAATTGAGGTCTCTGGTCATTAATTAAAGCTTGCCAATACACTTTAGTTCCAGTGCTCCCAAAACCTCCTTGCCTTAGAACTTCTGTATATAAGGTAACAATAGAAGTTGTGCAATACGGTCTCTAGCCTGAATAAGATAATCAAAATTGGAACTCATCATTAACTGAAATTTTTCCTGAGTAATCTGAATCAACTATACCCAAATGTACTGAAATCCCTTTTAAGGTAAGAGAGCTCCGGTCAGTGATAAAAGCTCCGGAAAGTTGTTTATAATTTTTTTTTTTTCCAAAATGTCCTTTACGGATGTAATCGAGACATTTTACGACAGTTTTTTGCTTTCTAGGAATGCCTTTCCCACTGCTAGCCTCAGCCAACATTTGTATTTTAAAAGCCTCTGATTTAACTTTTCGGCGAAACCCTTTTTTTTTTTTTTTGAGCGGCGGATGTAAAAGCCGCTAACATTTTGAATTAGTATTATTAAAAGCCAATATATGTAATATTAAATTTTTTAAGTCAGGCGGACTAACCGTTTTTTGCACATCTTGTAATCTAGTGATAAAATCTACATAAGTTTCATTAACATTTTCTTTAACATCTTACACAAGAAAACACAGACTGTTTAGGAGAAGCTATCTGCTCTTATGTTCTAATACAGCACTGTTGAATTTGAGCAATAACCTGATCATCTTTTCTAAGATCTTAGTTTGTTCTTTAAAAGTTTTTTTTTTTTAACAGCCTCTCTCAACGGTGGATCATGCTTCAGGGAATCATTTGCATTAGAGAGTAGCGGTTCCCAAGCTTAAAGCGGCTGACTTGAGCCGCGCAGAGAGCTCTTAAAGTGAAAGTTCTCCTTTAGAATTCTTTCTTTTTCTCTTTTCTATATTTTCTATAGACCCGAGAAGAGGGTCGGTACCTACTTTTATTGGCTTTGTCTTATCCTGGCCCAATGCAGACGGAAGGTCCCAATTGACCTTCTCTTTTCTGCTAAAAACAGGCTCCAGATCTTTTACTAAGCTTATTTTAGGACGGATATCCTCTGTCTCGCTAAAAGAGAATTCTGAGTTAGAATGAAACAGCTGTAGAGCTTGAGAAATTAAAGAACAGAGCTTTTAAATACATAGAGAAATTTAATTTATTTATTTATTTATTTATTTTTGGAGCGCTTTTCATAATGTTTTCAGCGCCAACTACTTTTGCTGCAGCTTGAACTCACCCGGAGGTGGGAACCAATCACAGTGCTTGGAAATTAAATTAACAATTTCTCGAGATTTTTCTTTTTGGCAATTACTCTAGTACTCTTTAATAAGCTCTCAACAATTCCACATACGCAGAAAAGATAGTCTTCCTCATTTTTTTAATCCGGACAGAATAATAATTTACTTTGCCCTGGAGATGTTCACTTACCTCTCACTAGGTAAGACGCGCGCGCGACTTTGAATCCACTCCAGGTCCCTTGCGATGCAATTCGGGAACTCTTTGCTCGAGCAAAGCCTTTTGCCTTCAAGACCCTATCGGAGTGTCCTGCCGACTACGCCAGTTTGCGGGGAGTTAGCTACGCTCCCCGCAAAGAGGTCCTTTTTTTTTTTTTTTTTTTTTGTTTATAAAGTGAAAGTTTATGAAAATAGATAAAGGAGGGTATCCGGATGGAAATATTTTACCCACATCAAATATTTCCCCGACTGAAACTCCACACAGGTATTATATAGGGTACATACAGGCTCCGGTTGCCAAGCGCAACGGGATTTTGATACTAACAGGCAGTTTGCTTTAGGTTCAAAGTCTCCTAAAAGTCTACTACAGATCCTTTAACTAACTCTAACTAGGGGAACAATGGGTTATAAAATCTTCTTGGGGCAAACTTCTAAGTTTTATGATAAGGCTATTACTTTAGCAACAAACAGAGACATCTTGGCTCTGGTGATTGTGTTCTTGGAGACAGAGATGATCCCAGAAGTCAACATGGGCTGTGCTTTGTGTTAATTACTTGAACCGCATGGTTCCATCTGGGCCCGGCTTGGGCATTAGCATATCTATCTGATTAGCTCTCATCTCCGGGGGTCCACCTGTCAGCAGCACCAGCAACCTTTGGTCCTAAGGGAGGCCTGCCTTGTCTTTCAAAACAGGTGAGAACCAAAGGCCCAGTTTACAGCTGTCTCCTTGAGATGCAGCTTCTACTGACCAGCAAGACGCCCTCCTGAGACGAGGCAGCTTTTGAACTAACACATTTATCTTTTTCTTAAGGCAAAGCCTTATTTGACTTCTGAAATCAAATCTTGTCTCCAGAAATACAGGCGGCATTTCTACAACTCAGTATTCTTAGGCTCAACACCTGAACACCCATCCTGACCGACCCCACAAAAAAAAAAAGTACCCTCCAGCTACTAATTATAATGCCAATTTGCAAAATTTCCCTGCATTTTTAAACAATGGAGAAATGATGGTGGGATGACACTTAGAAGAATGGCTTCTTGTCAGTCTCCACTGACAAAAATAGGCAACACCAAGTCAGCTACGCCTCAGCATAGTTATGTCCATAGCAGCCATATTTGGTTTCAGTAGGCACATACACACGTTATCACAATTATGGTGAAACGCTGAAAACCTGCAAAGGATTTTCAACATACTGGTTAATTGAAAAGCTCTGAGGCATACTTCTTGGAACAAGCCAGTTTCCTGTGCCCACGCATAGAGAAGTATATAGAACCATGGTGGATTCCCAGCTCATGAAGCAAAGGATTCTTAAAGGAACGGGATTACCATGCGGATCCTGTTTAATTCTCTGAAACAGAACCGCAGTTTTCACCTGCCAAACACATGCCCACTTCTCCTCTCTGGGGATAATAAAAACTAACCAGCGAACTGACAGAGGGCCTGACCCCCCCATCCACATCGACCACACACAAAAAAAAACCGTACCCTCCAGCTACTAATTATAATGCTAACTTGCAAAATTTCCCTGCATTTTAAAACAATGCAAAAATGGTGGTGGGATGATACTTAAAAGAATGGCTTCTTGTCTGTCTCCACTAACAAAAATAGGCAACACCAAGTCAGCTACTCCTCAGCATACTAATGTCCGTCGAAGCCTTCTTGGGTTTCAGGAGGCACAAACAAACGTTATCACAATTATGGTGAAACACTGAACACCTGCAAATAATTTTCAACGTACTGGTTAATTGAAAAGCTCTGCGGCATACTTCTTGATACAAGCCAGTTACCTGTTCCCACGCAAAGAGGAGTATATAGAACCATGGTGGATTTCCAGCTGATGAATTTAAGGATTATTAAAGGAACGGGATGACCATGGGGATCACCGTTAATTCTCTGAAACAGAATCCGCCCTTTTCACCTGCCAAACACATGCCCACTTCTCCTCTCTGGGGATAATAAAAACTAACCAGCGAACTGACAGAGGGCCTGACCCCCCGATCCACATCGACCACACAGAAAAAAAAAAACGTACCCTCCAGCTACTAATTATAATGCTAACTTGCAAAATTACCCTGCATTTTAAAACAATGGAAAAATGGTGGTTGGATGATACTTAGAATAATGGCTTCTTGTCAGTCTCCACTAACAAAAATAGGCAACACCAACTCAGCTACTCCTCAGCATAGTTATGTCCGTCGCAGCCTTCTTGGGTTTCAGGAGGCACAAACAAACGTTATCAAAATTATGGTGAAACGCTGAAAACCTGCAAATAATTTTCAACGTACTGGTTAATTTGAAAACTCTCTAGCATACTTCTTCGAACAAGCCAGGTACCTGTGCCCACGCATAGAGGAGTATATAGAAACATGGTGCAATCCCAGCTGATGAAGCAAAGGATTCTTAAAGGAATGAGATAACCATGCGGATCCTGTTTAATTCTCTGAAACAGAATCCGCACTTTTCACCTGCCATAAACACATGCCCACTACTCTTCTCTGGGGATAAAAAAAACAAACCAGCGATCTGATAGAGGGCCTGAACACCCATCCTGACCGACCCCACAAAAAAAAAAGTACCCTCCAGCTACTAATTATAATGCCAATTTGCAAAATTTCCCTGCATTTTTAAACAATGGAGAAATGATGGTGGGATGATACTTAGAAGAATGGCTTCTTGTCAGTTTCCACTGACAAAAATAGGCAACACCAAGTCAGCTACGCCTCAGCATAGTTATGTTCATGGCAGCCATATTTGCTTTCAGGAGACACATACACACGTTATCACAATTATGGTGAAACGCTGAAAACCTGCAAAGGATTTTCAACATACTGGTTAATTGAAAAGCTCTGAGGCATACTTCTTGGAACAAGCCAGTTTCCTGTGCCCACGCATAGAGAAGTATATAGAACCATGGTGGATTCCCAGCTCATGAAGCAAAGGATACTTAAAGGAACGGGATTACCATGCGGATCCTGTTTAATTCTCTGAAACAGATCCGAAGTTTTCACCTGCCATACTAATACCCACTTCTCCTCTCTGGGGATAATAAAATGAACCAGCGAACTGACAGAGGGCCTGAACAACACATCCACACCGACCCCACAGGAAAAAAAAAAAACACCGTAGCCTCCAGCTACTAATTATAATGCTAACTTGCAAAATTTTCCTGCATTTTTAAACAATGGAAAAATGATGGCGAGATTATACTTAGAAGAATGGATTCTTGTCAGTTTCCACTAACAAAAAAAGGCAACACCAAGTCAGCTGCACCTCAGCATAGTTATGTTCGTGGCAGCCTTCTTGGGTTTCAGGAGGCACAAACAAACGTTATCACAATTATGGTGAAACGCTGAACACCTGCAAATAATTTTCATCGTAGTGGTTAATTGAAAAGCTCTGCGGCATACTTCTTGGAACAGCCAGTTACCTGTTCGCACGCAAAGAGGAGTATATAGAACCATGGTGGATTTCCAGCTGATGAAGTAAAGGATTATTAAAGGAACGGGATGACCATTGGGATCATCGTTAATTCTCTGAAACAGAATCCGCCCTTTTCTCCTGCCAAACACATGCCCAATTCTCCTCTCTGGGGATAATAAAAACTAACCAGCGAACTGACAGAGGGCATGACCCCCCCATCCACATCGACCACACACACAAAAAAAACCGTACCCTCCAGCTACTAATTATAATGCTCACTTGGAAAATTTCCCTACATTTTAAAACAATGCAAAAATGGTGGTGGGATGATACTTAAAAGAATGGCTTCTTGTCTGTCTCCACTAACAAAAATAGGCAACACCAAGTCAGCTACTCCTCAGCATACTAATGTCCATCTAAGCCTTCTTGGGTTTCAGGAGGCACAAACAAACGTTATCATAATTATGGTGAAACACTGAACACCTGCAAATAATTTTCAACGTACTGGTTAATTGAAAAGCTCTGCGGCATACTTCTTGGAACGAGCCACTTACCTGTTCCCACGCAAAGAGGAGTATATAGAACCAGGGTGGATTTCCAGCTGATGAAGTAAAGGATTATTAAAGGAACGGGATGACCATTGGGATCATCGTTAATTCTCTGAAACAGAATCCGCCCTTTTCTCCTGCCAAACACATGCCCACTTCTCCTCTCTGGTTATAATAAAAACTAACCAGCGAACTGACAGAGGGCTTGACCCCCCCATCCACATCGACCACACACAAAAAAAAACCGTACCCTCCAGCTACTAATTATAATGCTAACTTGCAAAATTTCCCTGCATTTTAAAACAATGGAAAAATGGTGGTGGGATGATACTTAGAAGAATGGCTTCTTGTCAGTCTCCACTAACAAAAATAGGCAACACCAAGTCAGCTACTCCTCAGCATAGTTATGTCCGTCGCAGCCTTCTTGGGTTTCAGGAGGCACACACAAACGTTATCAAAATTATGGTGAAACGCTGAAAACCTGCAAATAATTTTCCACGTACTGGTTAATTTGAAAACTCTCCAGCATACTTCTTGGAACAAGCCAGGTACCTGTGCCCACGCATAGAGGAGTATATAGAAACATGGTGGAATCCCAGCTGATGAAGCAAAGGATTCTTAAAGGAATGAGATAACCATGCGGATCCTGTTTAATTCTCTGAAACAGAATCCGCACTTTTCACCTGCCAAACACATGCCCACTACTCTTCTCTGGGAATAATAAAAATAAACCAGCGATCTGACAGAGGGCCTGAACACCCATCCTGACCGACCCCACAAAAAAAAAAAGTACCCTCCAGCTACTAATTTTAATGCCAATTTGCAAAATTTCCCTGCATTTTTAAACAATGGAGAAATGATGGTGGGATGATACTTAGAAGAATGGCTTCTTGTCAGTCTCCACTGACAAAAATAGGCAACACCAAGTCAGCTACGCCTCAGCATAGTTATGTCCGTAGCAGCCATATTTGGTTTCAGCAGGCACATACACACGTTATCACAATTATGGTGAAACGCTGAAAACCTGCAAAGGATTTTCAACATACTGGTTAACTGAAAAGCTCTGAGGCATACTTCTTGGAACAAGCCAGTTTCCTGTGCCCACGCATAGAGAAGTATATAGAACCATGGTGGATTCCCAGCTCATGAAGCAAAGGATTCTTAAAGGAACGGGATTACCATGCGGATCCTGTTTAATTCTCTGAAACAGATCCGCAGTTTTCACCTGCCATACTAATACCCACTTCTCCTCTCTGGGGATAATAAAAACAAACCAGCGAACTGACAGAGGACCTGACCAACACATCCACACCGACCCCACAGGAAAAAAAAAAAAAAAACACCATAGCCTCCAGCTACTAATTATAATGCTAACTTGCAAAATTTTCCTGCATTTTTAAACAATGGAAAAATGATGGTGAGATGATACTTAGAAGAATGGATTCTTGTCAGTCTCCACTAAAAAAAATAGGCAAAACCAAATCAGCTACGCCTCAGCATCGTTATGTTCGTGGCAGCCATCTTGGGTTTCAGGAGGCACAAACAAACGTTATCACAATTATGGTGAAACGCTGAACACCTGCAAATAATTTTCAACGTACTGGTTAATTGAAAAGCTCTGCGGCATACTTCTTGGAACAAGCCAGTTACCTGTTCCCACGCAAAGAGGAGTATATAGAGCCATGGTCGATTTCCAGCTGATGAAGTAAAGGATTATTAAAGGAACGGGATGACCATGGGGATCACCATTAATTCTCTGAAACAGAATCCGCCCTTTTCACCTGCCAAACACATGCCCACTTCTCCTCTCTGGGGATAATAAACACTAACCAGCGAACTGACAGAGGGCCTGACCCCCCCCATCCACATCGACCACACACACAAAAAAAAACCGTACCCTCCAGCTACTAATTATAATGCTAGCTTGCAAAATTTTCCTGCATTTTTAAACAATGGAAAAATGATGGTGAGATGATACTTAGAAGAATGGATTCTTGTCAGTCTCCACTAACAAAAATAGGCAACACCAAGTCAGCTACTCCTCAGCATAGTTATGTCCGTCGCAGCCTTCTTGGGTTTCAGGAGGCACAAACAAACGTTATCATAATTGTGGTGAAACGCTGAACACCTGCAAATAATTTTCAACGTAGTGGTTAATTGAAAAGCTCTGCGGCATACTTCTTGGAACAAGCCACTTACCTGTTCCCACGCAAAGAGGAGTATATAGAACCATGGTGGATTTCCAGCTGATGAAGTAAAGGATTATTAAAGGAATGGGATGACCATGGGGATTATCGTTAATTCTCTGAAACAGAATCCGCCCTTTTCACCTGCCAAACACATGCCCACTTCTCCTCTCTGGGGATAATAAAAACTAACCAGCGAACTGACAGAGGGCCTGAACCCCCAATCCACATCGACCACACACAAAAAAAAACCGTACCCTCCAGCTACTAATTATAATGCTAACTTCCAAAATTTCCCTTCATTTTTAACCAACGGAAAAATGATGGCGGCATGATACTTAGAAGAATGGCTTCTTGTCAGTCTCCACTAACAAAAATCGGCAACACCAAGTCAGCTACTCCTCAGCATAGTTACGTCCGTCGCAGCCTTCTTGGGTTTCAGGAGGCACATACAAACGTTATCAAAATTATGGTGAAACGTTGAAAACCTGCAAATAATTTTCAACGTACTGGTTAATTGAAAAGCTCTGCGGCATACTTCTTGGAACAAGCCAGTTACCTGTGCCCACGCATAGAGGAGTATATAGAAACATGGTGGAATCCCAGCTGATGAAGCAAAGGATTCTTAAAGGAATGAGATGACCATGCGGATCCTGTTTAATTCTTTGAAACAGAATCCGCACTTTTCACCTGCCAAACACATGCCCACTTCTCCTCTCTGGGGATAATAAAAACAAACCAGTGAATTGACAGATGGCCTGACCAACCCATCCACACTGACC
Organism: Eulemur rufifrons; assembly: GCF_041146395.1. NCBI lineage: Eukaryota > Metazoa > Chordata > Mammalia > Primates > Lemuridae > Eulemur > Eulemur rufifrons. The sequence goes on from NW_027182818.1 coordinate 462,281, forward strand.
CCACAAAAAAAAAAAGTACCCTCCAGCTACTAATTATAATGCTAACTTGCAAAATTTTCCTGCATTTTTAAACAATGGAAAAATAATGGTGAGATGATACTTAGAAGAATGGATTCTTGTTAGTGTCCACTAACAAAAATAGGCAAAACCAAGTCAGCTACGCCTCAGCATCGTTATGTTCGTGGCAGCCATCTTGGGTCTCAGGAGGCACAAACAAACGTTATCATAATTGTGGTGAAACGCTGAACACCTGCAAATAATTTTCAACGTAGTCGTTAATTGAAAAGCTCTGCGGCATACTTCTTGGAACAAGCCACTTACCTGTTCCCACGCAAAGAGGAGTATATAGAACCATGGTGGATTTCCAGCTGATGAAGTAAAGGATTATTAAAGGAATGGGATGACCATGGGGATTATCGTTAATTCTCTGAAACAGAATCCGCCCTTTTCACCTGCCAAACACATGCCCACTTCTCCTCTCTGGGGATAATAAAAACTAACCAGCCAACTGACAGAGGGCCTGAACCCCCAATCCACATCGACCACACACAAAAAAAAACCGTACCCTCCAGCTACTAATTATAATGCTAACTTCCAAAATTTCCCTTCATTTTTAACCAACGGAAAAATGATGGCGGCATGATACTTAGAAGAATGGCTTCTTGTCAGTCTCCACTAACAAAAATCGGCAACACCAAGTCAGCTACTCCTCAGCATAGTTACGTCCGTCGCAGCCTTCTTGGGTTTCAGGAGGCACATACAAACGTTATCAAAATTATGGTGAAACGTTGAAAACCTGCAAATAATTTTCAACGTACTGGTTAATTGAAAAGCTCTGCGGCATACTTCTTGGAACAAGCCAGGTACCTGTGCCCACGCATAGAGGAGTATATAGAAACATGGTGGAATCCCAGCTGATGAAGCAAAGGATTCTTAAAGGAATGAGATGACCATGCGGATCCTGTTTAATTCTTTGAAACAGAATCCGCACTTTTCACCTGCCAAACACATGCCCACTTCTCCTCTCTGGGGATAATAAAAACAAACCAGTGAATTGACAGATGGCCTGACCAACCCATCCACACTGACCCCACAAAAAATAAAAAGTACCCTCCAGCTACTAATTATAATGCTAACTTGCAAAATTTTCCTGCATTTTTAAACAATGGAAAAATAATGGTGAGATGATACTTAGAAGAATGGATTCTTGTTAGTGTCCACTAACAAAAATAGGCAAAACCAAGTCAGCTACGCCTCAGCATCGTTATGTTCGTGGCAGCCATCTTGGGTCTCAGGAGGCACAAACAAACGTTATCACAATTATGGTGAAACGCTGAACACCTGCAAATAATTTTCAACGTACTCGTTAATTGAAAAGTTCTTTGGCATACTTCTTGGAACAAGCCAGTTACCTGTTCCCACACAAAGAGGAGTATATAGAACCATGGTGGATTTCCAGCTGATGAAGTAAAGGATTATTAAAGGAACGGGATAGGCATGGGAATCATCGTTAATTCTCTGAAACAGAATCCGCCCTTTTCACCTGCCAAACACATGCCCACTTCTCCTCTCTGGGGATAATAAAAACTAACCAGCTAACTGACAGAGGGCCTGACCCCGCCATCCACATCGACCACACACAAAAAAAAAACCGTACCCTCCAGCTACTAATTATAATGCTATCTTCCAAAATTTCCCTTCATTTTTAACCAACGGAAAAATGATGGCGGCATGATACTTAGAAGAATGGCTTCTTGTCAGTCTCCACTAACAAAAATCGGCAAAACCAAGTCAGCTACGCCTCAGCATAATTATGTCTGTGGCAGCCATCTTGGGTTTCAAGGCACATACAAACGTTGTCGCAATTATGATGAAACGCTGAACACCTGCAAATAATTTTCAATGTACTTTTTATTTGAAAACCTCTGTGGCATACTTCTTGAAACAAGCCAGTCACCTGTGCCCACCCATACGGGAGTATATAGAACCATGGTGGTTTCCCAGCTGATGAAGCAAAGGATTCTTAAAGGAAGCGGATGACCATGCGGATCCTGTTTAATTCTTTGAAACAGAATCCGCACTTTTCACCTGCCAACAACATGCCCACTTCTCCTCTCTGGGGATAATAAAAACAAACCAGCGAACATCTAGAGGGCATTGCACCCCCATCCACACCGACACCACAAAAAAAAAAAGTACCCTCCATTTACTAATTATAATGCTAACTTGCACAATTTCCCTGCATTTTTAACAATGGAAAAATCATGGTGGGATTATACTTAAAAGAATGGCTTCTTGTCAGTCTCCACTGACAAAAATAGGAAACACCAAGTGAGCTACGCCTCAGCATAGTTATGTCCGTGGCAGCCATCTTGGGTTTCAGCAGGCACATACAAACCTTATCACAATTATGGTGAAACGCTGAAAACCTGCAAATAGTTTTCAACGTAGTGGTTAATTGAAAAGCTCTGCGGCATACTTCTTGGAACAAGCCAGGTACCTGTGCCCACGCATAGAGGAGTTTATAGAACCATGGTGGATTCCCAGCTGATGAAGCAAAGGATTCTTTTTTTTTTTTTTTTTTTTTTTGTTGAGACAGAGTCTCAATTTGTTGCCCAGGCTAGAGTGAGTGCCGTGGCATCAGCTTAGTTCACAGCAACCTCAGACTCCTCGGCTTAAACGATCCTACTGCCTCAGCCTCCCGAGTAGCTGGGACTACAGGCATGCGCCACTATGCCCGGCTAATTTTTTCTATATAGATTTTTAGTTGTCCATATAATGTCTTTCTATTTTTAGTAGAGACGGGGTCTCGCTCTTGCTCAGGCTGGTCTCGAACTCCTGACCTCGAGCGATCCACCCGCCTCGGCCTCCCAGAGTGCTAGGATTACAGGCGTGAGCCACCGCGCCCTTCCAGGATTCTTAAAGGAACGGGATGACCATGCGAATGCTGTTTAATTCTCTGAAAGAGTATCCGCACTTTTCAGCTGCCATCAAATGCCGACTTCCCCTCTCTGGGGATAATAAAAACAAACCAGCAAATTTATAGAGGGCCTGACCCCCCCATCGACACCGACCCGACGAAAAAAAAAAAAAAACGTACCCTCCAGCTACTAATTATAAAGCTAACTTGCAAAATTTCCCCGCATTTTTTAACAATGGAAAAATGACGGTGGGCTTATACTTAGAATGGCTACTTGTTAGTCTCCGCTGACAAAAAGAGACAACACCAAGTCGGCTACACCTCAGCATAGTTATGTCCGTGGCAGCCATCTTGGGTTTCAGGAGGCACATACAAACGTTATTACAATTAGGGTGAAATGCTGAAAACCTGCAAATAATTTTCAACGTACTGGTTAATTGAAAAGCTCTGCGGCATACTTCTTGGAACAAGCCAGTTACCTGTGCCAACGCATAGAGGAGTATATAGAACCATGGTGGATTCCCAGCTGATGAAGCAAAGGATTCTTAAAGGAATGGGATGACCATGTGGATCCTGTTTAATTCTCTGAAATAGAATCCACACTTTTCACCTGCCAAACACATGCCCACTTGTCCTCTCTGGGGATAATAAAAGAAAACCAGCGAACTCACAGAGGGCCTGAAACGCCCATCCACTCCTACCCCACAAAAAAAGAAAAAGAAATACGTACCCTACATCTAATTATAATACTAACTTGCAAAATTTCCCTCCATTTTTACGCAATGGAAAAATGATGGTGGGATGATACTTAGAAGAATGTCTTCTTGTCAGTCTCCACTAACAAAAATAGGCATCAACAAGTCAGCTATGCCTCAGCATATTTATATCCGTGGCAGCCATCTTGGGTTTAAGGAGGCACATTCAAACGTTATCACAATTACGGTTAAACATGCTAAAAACCTGACAATTCTAAAAGTACTGGTTAATTCAAAAGCTCTGTCGCATACTTCTTGGAACAAGCCAGTTACCTGTGCCCATGCAAAGAGAGGTCTAGAGAACCATGGTGGATTCCCAGGTGATGAATCAAAGGATTCTTAAAGGAACAGGCTCAAAAGTGCAGATCCTGTTTCAGTCTAAGTGTGAAACAGGATCCGCACATTTTGCCTGCAACACACATTCGCCCTTCTCATCTCTAGGGATAACAAAAACAGCCCATCGGATTTACAGATGCCCTGCCCCCGGCCCCCACCACCCCACACAAAATAGTCTGCTCCAGCGACTCGTCCTTATGCTATCTGGTGAAAGGTCATAAGCCTTTTAAAAAACTGGAGATAGGATGGTAGAATTATACCTAAAAGACTGGCTTATTGCCAGATTCCCATACCAAGTATTGGCAACAGCAAGTGACGTAGGCCTCAGCATAGGTTTGTCCATGGCAGCCATCTTGGGTTTAAGGAGACACAGATGAACCTTATAACAATTATAATAAAAGGTGCTGCGAAAGCTGTTAAATAATTCTCATGGTAGTGGTTATTTCAAAAGCTCTGCGGCATACTTCTTTGAACTAGCCAGTTAACTGGGCCCACGCATAGTGCGGTGTAGAGAACTATGGTGGATTCCCAGCTGATGAAGCAAAGGATTCTTAAAGGAACAGGATGAACATGCGGATCCTGTTTCATACTCTGAAACAGGATCTGCACTTTTCACCTGCCAAACACATGCCCACTTCTCCTCTCTGGGGATAATAAAAAGAAACCACAGAACTGGCGGAGGGCTTGCCGCACCAGCCCCCAGACCCCACATAAAAACTTCCCGTCCAGCGACTCCTTGTTATTCTAACTGCCAAAAGGTGCTCTGACTTTTAAAATAGTGGAGAAGGATGGTGAAATGATACTTAAAAGAATGTATTCTTTCCAGTCTCCAGTACCAAGGATCGGCCACACAAAGTGAGCTCGGCCTCAGCATAGTTTTGTCCATGGCAGCCATCTCGAGACGAACCTTATGACAATTATGATGAAAGGTGCTGCAAAACCTGGCAAATAATTCTCAACGTAGTGGTTTTTTCAAAAGCTCTGTGGAATACTTCTTGGAACCCGGCAGTTTTCTGGGCCCACGCATAGAGGGGTCTAGAGAACCATGATGGATTCCCAGGTGATGAATCAAAGGATTCTTAAAGGAACAGGCTGAAAAGTGCGGATCCTGTTTCAGTCTGAGACTGAAACACTATATGCACTTTTTGCCTGCAACACACATGCCCACTTCTCCTCTCTAGGGATAATAAAAACAATCAATCGGATTGACAGATGTCCTCCCCCGCCCCCCAACACTGTACACAAAAAGGTCCCCTCCAGCGACTCATCCTTATGCTATCTGGCGAAAGGTCCTCTGCGTTTTAAAATAATGAAGATAGGATGGTGGAATTATACTTAAAATACTGGCCTTTTGCCAGACTCCCATACCAATTATTGGCAACAGGAAGTGACCTAGGTGTCAGCATAGGTTTGTCCGTGGCTGCCATCTAGGGTTTTAGGAAGCACAGATGAACCTTATCAAAATTATGGTAAAAGTGCTGGAAAAGCTGGCAAATAATTTCCATAGTAGTGGTTATTTCAAAAGCTCTGAGGAAAACTTCTTGGAACCAGGCAGTTTTCTGTGTGCACTAAAAGAGGGGTCTAGAGAACCATGGTGGATTCCCAGCTGATGAAGCAAAGGATTCTTAATGGAACGGGGTGAAAAGTGCAGATCCTGTGTCTGTCTAAGACTGAAACAGGACGCACACTTTTCACCTGCCACACACATGCCCACTTTTCCTCTCTGGGGATAATAAAAACAAACCAGCGAACTGACAAAGGGCCTGCCCCCCTTCCACCCACGCAGATCCCCCCCAAAAAAATTCCCCTCCAGCTACTAATTATTATGCTAACTTGCAAAATTTCCCTGCATTTTTAAACAATGGAGAAAGGACGGTGGAGTGATACTTAGAAGAATGGCTTCTTGTCAGTCTCCACTAACAAAAATAGGCAACACCAAGTCAGCTACGCCTCAGCATAGTTATGCCCGTGGCAGCCATGTTGGGTTTAAGGAGGCACATACAAACTTTATCATAATTATGGTGAAACGTGCTGAAAACCCGGCAAATAATTCTCAACGTACTGTTTAATTCAAAAGCTCTGTGGCATACTTCTTGGAAGAAGCCAGTTACCTGGGCCCACGCATAGAGGGGTCTAGAGAACCATGGTGGATTCCAAGGTGATGAATCTAAGGATTCTTAAAGGAACAGGCTGAAAAGTGCAGATCCTGACTGAAACAGGATTCTGACTTTTTGCCTGCAACACACATGCCCACTTCTCCTCTCTAGGGATAACAAAAACAACCCATCGGATTGACAGATGGCCTGCCCCCGCCCCCCACCACCCCACACAAAATCGTGCCCTCCAGCGACTGATACTTATGCTATCTGGCAATACGTCCTCTGCCTTTTAAAATAATGGAGATAGAATGGTGGAATTATACCTAAAAGACTGGCTTATTGCCAGACTCCCATACCAAGTATTCGCAACAGCAAGTCACCTAGGCCTCAGCACACGTTTGTCCCTGGCAGCCATCTTGGGTTTAAGGAGGCACAGATGAACCTTATCACAATTATGGTGAAAGGTGCTGCAAAAGCGGTCAAGTAATTCTCATGGTAGTGGTTACTTGAAAAGCTCTGCGGCATAATTCTTTGAACTAGCCAGTTAACTGGGCCCACGCATAGAGCAGTCTAGAGGCCCATGGTGGATTCCCAGCTGATGAAGCAAGGGATTCTTAATGGAACGGGGTGAAAAGTGCGGTTTCTGTTTCAGTCTAAGACAGAAACGGGATCCGAACTTTTCACCTGCCACACACATGCCCACTTCTCCGGTCTGGGGAAAATAAAAACAATCCAGCGAACTCACAGAGGGCCTGCGCCCCCCACCCACACCGACCCCACAAATAAAAATGTCCCCTCCAGCTACTAATTATTATGCTAACTTGCAAAGGTTTCCGTGCATTTTAAAATAATGGGGAAAGTATGGTGGAATGATACTTAAAAGAATGGCCTCCTTCCAGCCTCCAGTAACAAGTGTCGTGAAATCCAAGTGACCTAGGCCTCAGCATAGTTTTCTCCGTGGCAGCCATCTTGTGTTTAAGGAGGCACAGACGATCCTTATCACAATTATGGTGATATGTGCTGCAGAAACTGGCAAATAATTCTACACGTAGTGTTTATCTCAAAAGCTGTGCAGCATACATCTTGGTACAGGCCAGTTCATGGGCCCATGCATGGAGGGTTCTAAGGAACCATGGTGGATTCCCAGCTGATGAATCAAAGGATTTTTAATGGAACCAGCTGAAAAGTGCGGATACTGTTTCAGTCTAACTGAAACAGGATCCGCACATTTCACCTGCCACAAATATATCCACTTCCCTGTCTGGGCATAATAAACACAAACAACCAGACTGACAGAGGGACTGTCCCCCAAACCACCCCGATCCCACCCAAAAACATCCCCTCCGTTGACTCATCCTTATGCTAACTGCCGAAAGTTGCTCACCTTTTAATATAAGGGAGAAAGGATGGTGCAATGATAATTAAAAGACTGGATTCTTGTCAGACTCCCGTACCAAGTATTGGCAACACCAAGCGAGAGAACCCTCAGTATAGGTTTGTCCATGGAAGCCATCTAGGGTTTAAGGAAGCACAAATGAACCTTATCAAAATTATGGTAAAAGTGCTGGAAAAGCTGGCAAATAATTTCCATGGTAGTGGTTATTTCAAATGCTCTGTGGCATACTTCTTTGAACTAGCCTGTTAAGTGGGCCCACACATAGTGGGGTGTAGAGAACTATGGTGGATTCCCAGCTGATGAAGCAAAGGATTCTTAAAGGAACAGGATGAAAAGTGCCGATCCTGTATCAGTCTAAGACTGAAACAGGATCCACACTTTTCACTTGCCACACACATGTCCACTTCTCCTCTCCGGGGATAATAAAAACAAACCACTGGACTGACAGAGGGCCTGGCTCTGCCTCTCCCACCCCACACAAAAACGTTTCCTCCAGCGACTCATCCTTAAGCTAAATGGCAATAGGTGCTCTGCCTTTTAAAATAGTTGTGAAAGGAAGGTGGAATGATACTTAAAGGAATGGCTTCTTGCCATGGACCAGTACCAATTATCGGCAACTCCAAGGGAGATTGGCCTAACCGTAGTTTTTTCTGTGGAAGCCAGCTTGGGTTTCAGGATGCACTGCCTAACCTTTTCACAATCATTGTGAAAGTTGCTGCAAAAACTGGCAAATAATACTCAATGTAGTGGTTATTTCCAAAGCTCTGCGGCATACTTCTTGGAACTAGCCAGTTACCTGGGCCCACGCTCAGAGAGGTCTAGAGAACCATGGTGGATTCCCAACTGATGAATTAAAGGATTCCAAAAGGAACAGGCTCAAAAGCGGAGATACTGTTTCAGACTGAAACAGGATCCAAAGTTTTCACCTGCCACATACATGCCCGCTTCTCCTCTCTGGGAATAATAAAAACAAACCACCGGACTGACAGAGGGCCTGCCCTCCCACACACACCCAACCCCACACAAAAAGCCGCTCCAGTGACTCATCTTTATGCTAACTGGCTAAAGGTGCACTGCCTTTTAAAATAATGGAGAAAAGACGGTGGAATTGTACTTAAAAAAAATGGCTTCTTGCCAGGCTCCAGTAAAATGTATCGGTACACCAAGGGAGCTAGGCCTCAGCATAGTTTTGTCCGTGGCAGCCTGCTTGGGTTTAAGGAGGCACAGATGAACCTTATCACAATTATGGTCAAAGGTGCTGCAAAAACTGGCAAACAATTCTCAACGTAGTGGTTATTTCAAAAGCTCTACGGCATACATCTTGGAACTAGCCAGTTACCTGGGCCCACACATAGAGGGGTCTCGACAGCCATGGTGGATTCCCAGCTGATGAATCAAAGGATTCGTAAAGGAACTGGCTGAAAAGTGCGGATCCTGTTTCAGTCTAAGACTGAAACAGGATCCGTACTTTTCACCTGCCACACACATGCCCACCTCTCCTCTTTGGGCATAATAAAGACAAACCACCAGACAGACAGAGAGCCTTCCCCTCAACGCACCACCCGACCCCACTCAAAAACGTCCCCTCCAGCAACTCATTCTTATGATAACTGGAAAAAGGTGTTCTGCCTTTTAAAATGATGGAGAAAGGATGGTGGAATGACTCTTAATAGCATGGCTTCTTGCCAGGCTCCAGTACCAACTATCGGCAACACCAAGTGAACTAGGCCTCAGCATAGTTTTGTCCGCCCCAGCCATCTTGGGTTGAAGGAGGCACGGACGAACCTTATCACAATTATGGTGAAAGGTGGTGCAAAAACTAGCAAATAATTCTCAACGTAGTGGTTATTTCAAAAGCTCTGTGGCATACTTCTTGGAACTAGCCAGTTACCTGGGCCCACGCATAGAGGTCTTTAAAGAACCATGGTGTATTCCCAGCTGATGAATCAAACGATTCTTTTTTGTTTGTTTGTTTGTTTGTTAGCTCATTATGGGGGTACAAAAGATCAGGCTATATACATTCCCCATGCCTCCCCTTTCCCCCGATTCTGAGCTTCAATTTTGTCCATTCCCTAGTCAGTGCACATCACATTCATCATGTAGGTGTGCACCCCTCCTCTCCCCCACCCCATCCCCCCCAGTTAGAACTTGAAGGGTGTCCATTCCCCAGGCAGTGCACATCACATTCATCAAGTAGGTATACACCCATCCCTTCCACCCGGCCCCAACCTCTGTCCGATACCCAATTGGTGTTGTTCCCAAATGTGCACTCAGGGAAACCAATTTGCTGGTGAGTACATGTGGTGCTTATTTTTCCATTCTTGGGATACTTCACTTAATAGAATGGGATCCAGCTCTCTCCAGGAGAACCAAAGAGATGCCATATCGCCATTATTTCTAATAGCTGAGTAATATTCCATGGTATACATATACCACATTTTGCTAATCCATTCATGAATTGATGGGCATTTGGGTTGTTTCCACATCTTTGTGATTGTGAATTGTGCTGCTATAATCATTCAGGTGCAGGTGTCTTTTTTATAGAATGACTTTTGTTCTTCTGGGTAGATGTCCAATAATGGAATTGCTGGATCGAATGGTAGATCTACTTGAATCTGTTTAAGGTATCTCCACATTGCTTTCCACAGGGGCTGCACTAGTTTACAGTCCCACCAGCAGTGTATGAATGTACCTATCTCCCCACACCCACACCAACATGTATAGTTTTGGGACTTTTTGATAAAGGCCATTCCCACTGGAGTTAAGTGATATCTCATTGTGGTTTTGATTTGCATTTCCCTGATGATTAGAGATGTTGAACACTTTTTCATATGTTTGTTAGCCACTTTTATATCTTCTTTTGAAAAATTTCTATTTATGTCCTTTGCCCACTTTTTGATAGGGTTGTTTGATTTTTTCTTACTGATTTTCCTGAGTTCTAAATAGATTCTTGTTATCAGTCCTTTATCTGATGTGTAGTATGCGAAAATTTTTTCCCATTCTGTAGGTTGTCCATTTACTCTCGTGACTGTTTCTTTGGCTGTGCAGAAGCTTTTTAATTTGATCAGGTCCCATTTATTTATTTTTGTTGTTGCTGTGATTGCTTTAGGGGTCTTCTTCATAAATTCTTTGCCTAGGCCAATGTCTGTAAGAGTCTTTCCTACATTTTCTTCTAGAATTCTAATAGTTTCTGACCTTAGGTTTAAGTCTGTTAACCACTGTGATTTGATTTTTGTGAGGGGTGAGAGTTATGTGTCCTGTTTTAGTCTTCTACATGTGGATATCCAGTTTTCCCAGCACCATTTATTAAATAAGGAATCTTTTCCCCAGAGTATGTTTTTGTCTGCTTTGTCAAAGATTAGATGGCTATATGAGGATGGTTTTATATTGGGATTTTCTGTTCTGTTCCACTGGTCTGTGTCCCTGCACTTGTGCCAGTACCAGGCTGTTTTAAGAACCACAGCCTTGTAGTATAGTTTGAAGTCTGGCAAATTAATACTTCCCATTTTGTTTTTGTTGTTTAAGATTGCTTTTGCTAAACGGGGTCTTCCCTGGTTCCATACAAAGCGTAAAATTATTTTTTCTATGTCTGTGAAAAAAGATGTTGGTAATTTAATAAGGATTGCATTGAATCTGTAGATAACTTTGGGCAGTATAGACATTTTAACAATGTTGATTCTACCGATCCATGAGCATGGTATGGTTTTCCACCTATTTACATGTTCTGCAATTTCCTTCCTCAGTGTTTCATAGTTCTCCCTATAGAGGTCCTTTACCTCCTTAGTTAAATAAATTCCTAGGTATTTTATTTTCTTTGTTGCTATTTTGAAGGGTATTGAGTCCTTAATTTGGTTTTCCATTTGACTGTTATTGGCATATATGAATGCCTCTGATTTGTGTGTATTGATTTTGTATCCTGAGACTTTACTGAATTCATTGATCAATTCCAGGAGTCTCTTGGTTGAAACCTTGGGGTTTTCTAGATATAACATCATATCATCAGCAAAGAGTGAGAGTTTGATCTCTTCTGTCCCTATTTCAACTCCCTTGATTCTGCTCTCTTGCCTGATAGCTCTTGCAAGGACTTCCAATACTATGTAGAAAAGTAATGGGGACAGTGGTAAGCCTTGTCTGGTTCCAGTTTGAAGTGGGAATGCTTTCAGTTTTTCCCCATTCAGTATGATGTTGGCTGAGGGTTTGTCGTATATGGCTTGTATCATTTTTATATAGGCCCCATCTATGCCTATTTTGTTAAGTGTTCTTATCATAAAAGGGTGTTGAATTTTGTCAAATGCTTTCTCTGCATCTATTGAGAGGATCATCTGATCTTTATTTTTGCTTCTATTTATGTGATGAATTACATTCCCATATGTCAAACCATCCCTGCATCTCTGGGATGAAGCCCACTTGGTCGTGATGGATTATTTCTTTGATAAGCACTTGGATTCGATTTGTTAGAATTTTATTGAGAATTTTTGCATCTATATTCATAAGAGAAATTGGTCTATAGTTCTCTGTTTTAGTTGCATCCTTTCCTGGATTTGGTATCAGGATTATGTTGGCTTGGTAAAAAGTGTTGGGGAGAATCCCATCCTTCTCTATATTGGAGAATAGTTTATGTACGATGGGCACCAGTTCTTCTTTGTAGGTATGGTAGAATTCAGGTGTGAACCCATCTGGTCCAGGGCTTTTCTTTTTGGGAAGGTTTTTTATTGCTGTTTCAATTTCAGATCTAGATATCGGTCTATTCAGGAATTCTATTTCTTCCTGGTTGAGCCTGGGAAGGCTGTGTGTTTATAAGAATTTGTCCATTTCCTCCAGGTTTTCTAATTTGTGTGCATAAAGATTTTTGTAGAATTCATAGATGATATCATGTATCTCTGTGGCATCAGTCGTGATTACTCCTTTCATGTTCCTGATCGAGGTTATAAGAGATTTTTCTTTTCTGCTCTTGGTTAGTTTAGCCAGAAGTGTGTCAATTTTGTTTATTTTTTCAAAGAACCAACTTTTGGTTTTATTAATCTCCGTTATGGTTTGGTTTAATCTCCCTTATGCTCCCTTATGGTCCTTTTCATTTAGTTCTGATTTAATCTTAATAATTTCCTTCTGCTGGGTTTGGGTTTGGTCTCTTCTTTCTTCTCCAGCTCTTTGAGTCTATTCATTAGATTGTCTATTTGTAAGTTTTCTGTCTTTTTGGTATAGGCATTTATGGAAATAAATTTTCCTCTCAGGACTGCTTTAGCTGTGTCCCACAGATTTTGATAAGTTGTATCTCCTTTGTCGTTTAATTCAAAGAATCTTTTGATTTCTGACTTGATTTCTTCATTTATAAAACGATTGTTCAGGAGAAGGTTATTTAGCTTCCATGACTTTGAGTAGAAATGAGGATTTCTGTTAGGGTTCATTGTTACTTTTATTCCACTGTGATCCGAGAAGCTGCATGGTATTATTTCTATATTTTTAATTTTTTTAAGACATTCTTTATGTCCTAAGATATGGTCAATCTTGGAGAATGTCCCATGAGCTGATGAGAAGAACTTATATTCAGTGGTATTTGGGTAGAATGTCCTGTAGATGTCAGTCAGGCCCATTTGTTCTAGCATTCTATTTACGTCCAATATTTCTTTGTTTATTTTTTGTTTGGAGGATCTGTCTTGAACTGTCAGTGGCGTGTTAAAATCTCTGGCTACTAAAGTGTTGTTATCTATCATTTGGTTCAGATCAAGTAGGGTTTGCTTTATGAATCTGGGTGCACCTAGATCGGGTGCATATATGTTAAGTATAGTTATGTCTTCTTGTTGAATTGTACCCTTCACCAGTATATAGTAACCCTCTTTGTCTTTCTTTACTTTTGTTGATTTAAAAACTACGTTATCGGAGATTAGAACTGCCACGCCAGCTTTCTTTTGGGTTCCATTTGCTTGGAATATTGATTTCCACCCTTTTATTTTCAGTCTAAATGCATCCTTGCAGGTTAGATGAGTTTCCTGAAGACAGCAGATACTTGGCTTATATCTTTTTTATCCATTGGGCCAGTCCATGTCTCTTGAGTGGGGAATTCAATCCATTCACATTTAATGAGAGAACTGATAAGCGAGACAGATTGCTGTTCCTCATGTTGGGTTGAATTTCATTGATCTGTTTTCTCTCTTGAGCCATTATGATAACTGTGTTTTCATATTTATCTCTTGATTAGTGTTACATTCGAGGGTCCTTCTTGTGCTGGACCACGTGTAACTCTGTTTTGAATACTTCTTGGAAAGCTGCTCTTGTCTTGGTGAATTCTCTGAGTTTTTGTTTATCTGAGAATGTCTTAATTTCACCTTCATATATAAAACTGAGCTTATCTGGGTACAGGATTCTAGGCTGGGCATTATTCTGTTTCAGAAGAGTGAGAATGGGGCTCCAATCTCTTCTTGCTTGTAAGGTTTCAGTTGAGAAATCTGGCGTGATTCGGATGGGCTTTCCTTTGTATGTTACTTGTTTCTTTCTCCTTACAGATTGAAGAAGGGCCTCGTTAGTGGATATTTTGGTCAGTCTGATAACTACATGACGTGGTGTCTTCCTATTTGGTATGAATCTCTCAGAGGTTCTTTGAGCTTCTTGAACCTGTGTATCTAGAGATTTGGCAAGGCCTGGGAAATTTTCCTCAATTATATCTTCAGATACTTTATTCAACCCTTGCTTATTGTCTTCTTCACCCTCAGGAATGCCGATAACTCTCACGTTAGGCTTCTTCACATAATCCCACATTTCTTGTAGACTATGATTATTTCTCATGTTTCTTTGTTTTAACTCTGTGACTGCCTTATTTAATTGGAAAGTGTTATCTTCGATCTCTGAGATTCTTTCTTCTGTTTGATCTACCCTGCTCTTGAGACTTTCCACTGTGTTTTGTAGCTCCTTGAATAAATTTTTCATTTCCAGGAGTTCAGTTTGATTTTTCTTCAGTATTTCAATTTCTTTGGTGAATTTTTCTTCCAAGTCCTGGATCTTTTTTGTGGTTTCTTTGTGTTGATTATCCATTTTTTCTTGCATAATGTTCAGCGTATTTATGATCCATGTTTGAAATTCTTCCTGTGACATGTTGCTATTTGGAATCTGCTCTGTGTTAATTGGTGGAGAACTAGTAATCCTCTTTGAGGGCATGGTTTCAGCTTGATTCTTTATACTCCTAGAGTTCCTTCGCTGAGCCCTTCCCATCTGAATGAATCCTTAAGATCCCTTCTTTCAGCTTTAGTCTGGATAGGGGCACACTGTGAGTGCCAGGTAAGCTGCCTCCTCTGTCACTAGGGGGAGCCCTTCACATATTGTTCAGGATTTTGCTAGCTCCGCTGGGGGGGCTGCCCCTCTTCCTCTCCCGAGGTGGCTTCTGTCTCTCTCTGTGAGAAAGACAGTGGATAGGGAGAGTGGAGCGGTGCCCTCATTCGCCCAACGCCCCAGCCACTGCAGTTCCCGCGGGCGATGGTCTGCCCCACCCCAATGTCTGCAAGGTCCACGCTCTACTCTCTCGTGACTGGGGAACCACTCAGTGTTCACACAAAGGTGGAGCTCCTAGTCAGGGTCCGTGGACTAGGGAAGGGAGCCGCCCAGGGAGCCGCCCGGTACCCAATCGCTCCTCAGCGTTTAGGCTGTGGACCCCGACAATGGCGGCCGCCCGTCTGCAGATCACTGTCACTGGGGTTGAATGCTCAGGGACCGGCAGAGGCCAGAGGAGCCGGGGACCGGGAGAATCCAGCCGCCCACCTATACGAGGCAGTTTGGCATCTGCTAGAGCCGGGACCAAAGCAGCCCCACCGCCCGCGTATAGGAGACAGTTGCTAGGTGCGTCAGCTGCGCACAGCACTCCAGGGTCCAAAATGCCTCCTGCCAATGTCTCCTCTCTGCAGAGCCCCACATCTCCCATGGCGATTCTGCACCGACTTCAGGCAGATCCTCAATTGAGTGGGTGTGGAGGTCAGAGGGGGAACAAGATGCTTTCCTGTGGGGCTGAACCCACCCCACTCTCTGGTGAGGTGGGTACAGCTGTCCCGTGCTCCCTTCTCTATTGGCCATCCCGCACTCTCCAGATTTTGGTGATTTATTTCCCTAATCACCTCAGTCTTTTCTTGCTCTCTCTCTCTGTCCCACGCTGATTCTCCATGGATTCACACCACCGTTCTTGTGGGGAAGTGAACCTCTAGGGTTGTGGGCAGTGGGAGACCCATGCCTTCCACTCCAGGAGCACGAATCCAGGAGGTCACCACCATTCCACCATCATTGAGAATGAATCAAAGGAGTCTTAAAGGAACGGGCTGAAAAGTGCGGATCCTGTTTCAGTCTAAGTCTGAAACAGGATCCGCACTTTTCACCTGCCACACACATGCCCACTTCTCCTCTCTGGGCATAATAAAAACAAACCACTGGACTGACAGAGGGCTTGCCCCCCCACACACACCACACGACCCCACACAAAAACGTCCCCTCCAGTGACTCATTCTTATGCTAACTGGCAAACGGTGCTATGCCTTTTAAAATAATGGAAAAAGGATGGTGGAATGATACTTGAAAGACTGGTTTTATTCCACGCTCCCATACCAAGTATCGGCAACACCAAGTGAGCTAGGCCTCAGCATAGTTTTTTCCCTGGCAGCCATCTTGGGATTAAGGAGGCAGAGAAGTACCTTGTCACAATTATGGTGAAAGGTGCTGCAAAAACTGGCAAATAATTCTCCACGTAGTGGTTATTTCAAAAGCTCTATGGCATACTTCTTGGAACCAGCTAGTTACCTGGGGCCACACATAGAGGGTTATAGAGAACCACGGTGGATTCACGGAAGAAGAGTCAAATGATTCTTAAAGGAACGGGCAGAAAATGTGGATCCTGTTTCAGTCTAAGACTAAAACAGGATCCGCACTTTTCACCTGCTGCAAACATGCCAACTTCTCCTCTCTGAGGATTAAAAAAAAAAAAACACTGGACTGGCAGAGCGCCTGCCCCCTCACACACCACCTGACCCCACACAACAACGTGCCCTCCAGCAACTCATTTGCTAACTGGCAAAAGGTGCTCTGCCTTTTAAAACAATGGAAAAAGGTTGGTGGAATGATACTTAAAAGACTGGCTTCTTGCCAGGCTCCAGTACCAAGTATAGGCAATACCAAGTGAGGTAGGCCTCAGCATGGTTTTGTCCATGGCAGCCAGCTTGGTTTAAGGAGGCAGAGACGAACCTTGTCACAATTATGGTGAAAGGTGCTGCAAAAACTGGCAAATAATTCTCCACGTAGTGGTTATTTCAAAAGCTCTGCAGCATAATTCTTGGAAGTATCCAGTTAAAGGGTCCCACGCATTGAGGGGTCCAGAGAACCATGGTAGATTTCCAGGTGATGAATCAAAGGATTCTTAAAGAAACGGGCTGAAAACTGCTGATCCTCTTTCACCCTAAGACTGAAAGAGGATCAGCACTTTTCACCTGCCACACACATGCCCACTTCTCCTCTCTGGGCCTAATAAAAACAAACCGCCAGACTGAAAGATGCCCTGACCCCCAAACACCACCCGACCCCACAAAAAAAGTCCCTTCCAGCGACTCATTCTTATGCTAACTGCCAAAAGGTGCTCTGCCATTTAAAATAGTGGAGAAAGGATCATGGAATGATACTTAAAAAAACTGGCTTCTTGCCAGGGTCCAGTACCAAGTATTGGCAACACCAAGTGAGCTATGCCTCAGCATAGTGTTTTCCATGGCAGCCATCTTGTGTTTAAGGATGCAGAGGCGAATCTTAACACAATTATTGTGAAAGGTGCTGCAAAAACTGGCAAATAATTCTCACCGTAGTAGTTATTTCAAAAGCTCTGCGGTATACTTCTTGGAACCAGCCAGTTTACTGGGCGCACTCATAGAGGGGTCTATAGAACCTTGGTAGAGTCCCAGCTGATGAATCAAATGATTCTTAAAGGAACAGGCTGAAAACTGCGGATCTTGTTCAGTCTAAGACTGAAACAGGATCTGCCCTTTTCACCTGCCACACACATACCCACTTCTCCTCTCTGGGGATAATAAAAACAAATCACCAGACTGACAGAGGGCCTGCCCCTCCACCACCCCCTGACTCGACATAAAAACATCCCCTCCAGCAACTCATTCTTATGCTCACTGGTGAAAGGTGCTCTGCCTTTTAAAATAATGGAGAAAGGATGGTGGAATGATACTTGAAAGAGTGGTCTCTTGCCA